>NC_051289.1:17485761-17785761 GCF_015220745.1 Sebastes umbrosus
GTCAATGTGTGAAACTCAAAGTGTTTCCATACTTTACTGGATGTGTAGTGTTTACCACTTTGGATTTAAAATGGGAGGGTGCAGGTCGTATCCACGCAGACCCTCCGCTGTTTTGCACATCCTCCTTGCGGCCAGCTGCGGTTTGTTTTGGTGACGGATACGGAACGGATATGACGTCACGTTACTCAAACTACAACAATAAAAGCAGTAACTTCCTTCTTCCTCCATATAGACTCAAATTAAACAAATATATCGATGCTGGCAATTAAAAAATCTATTTAAAAATTGTAAAAAAATAAATTAAAAAATAAAAATCGCGGCACATAGGTGAATCGATTTTTTCCCCAATAAATACTTTAATCTATTGACAGCCCTACTTTATACTTTACATGCCAACATGTTCATGCTTTAAGACTAAAAATGTCATCCCACCTCTGCTCACGCAATGTTGCTTGTATTTCACAGACTCTGACCAAGGACCGGAGGTTTTTGAGCTCGGTGCAGTTCTCAGACATGCAGATGCTTCCCATGGTGTGAGCCTCTTCACGTAGTCTTGATGCCTTGATAATGAGTTTGTCACACACAAAAAGAAGTGTTGCCATGAGTACACCAGAATCAACCCTTAAAGAAATGATGAAGTGTCAGTGGTACAGACCTGCTTCTCTGCGTGTTCGGCAGGCCAACCCTGCACATGTTTAATGAGATTCTCGTTGAAGTGGGCGGCGAGGGCGGGGGTGAAAGTGCAGGAGGGTCGGGATGCTGAAGCGGCGGAGGGAGCGGAGGCAGAGTTGGAGGCGTTGCTGCTGGAGGACACGTGGTTGGGACCCGGGGAGGGACTCCTCTGACTGCTGCATTCAACACAGGTTGAGGAAGCATGTTAGCATTGAGACATTATGTTTAGGAAGAAACTGAGCCCTCTGTAAATACTGATGATCACAAACAAGATAAATCAACTTGTTCTCAGCAGTAATTAAAAAATGACGCTGTGATCACTTCATACAGGTCTCTGTTAATAGGCACCTGCAGGGAAATATCTATTTGATCAAGGCAAAAAATAACTAAAGCTTGAGTTGAAGGAATTACATAGTAGAAATCAAGGAGTGTTCTATGCTGTAGAGTTGGATCCATTTCCAGTTTTGCAGGCCCGGTCCGTTGTACGAGCTTAAACCGGTTCAATTTTATGCAAACCAGCTGAACCGGCCTTTGTCATTATGGCACATTCTGGCACATTAAAAAGTAGGCTGCATCAGGAACCTGTGCCGACGGCGTCCCACTGCTAAATCCAACTTTTATTGCATTAATAATAAGCAATATGACAACGTGATTATCATAATAGAATGTTTGTTTATAAACAGACTAAGAGAGACACCAGTGTCTGACAGGCCGTGAGCAATTTACTGCTGAGCTGAGGCCGGCAACATGAAGGAGGTCCAATTAGGTGGGTCGGTGGGGCGAAGAGACATATGGGTGCAGAATAGCCTTCCGCAAAGGGAGCACCAGTGTATCCTCGCTTATAGCTCCTTCGGCAAGCTGCTCGCTCCTCGAGGTGCATTTTAGGAATTGGGACGTCCTTCAAGATGGAGCGCTGAGATCAATTTCCGGGTCACAAGTCGGAGGAGCGAGGAAATGAGGGGGCACAAAATCAAGAAATAAAGAGCCCATGGTGTTAGGCTACTACAGTATTAATCTCTATAAACAGAATCTGCATTCACATGTAGATTCTGTAGGCGACAGGACAAGATTTTGGTATCAGAAGCATTCTGGTTTCTGTTTGTGGTTCTAAGTAGTATTGTCCGATCACGTTCGAGCAGGCTTTGGTTGAATGCAGGTAAACAGTCCGTGTAGAAAGCAAGAGGCGGAACACATTCGCCGAAATGTAATCCGGGAACCCACCGGCTATTGTTTGACGATGATTTAGCTCTTTATTGGTTTAAATTTAGCTTGTAAACTGGCTACTACACAACCAAGTCGTACACGTCGTCTCTCAACTCCAACTCCAGTCTCGCGTCACAAGTTAATAATCGGACTGATAAATAATAGCTAATCGGACTATAAACAATGAGCAGCGCACGGAAGAGGAAGTCTTGGCCCAGATATCGGCCGGCTACACAGGAACCCCAGGAATATAACCCCCCTGTCCCCAGAGGCTTATCTTTCCTCAGACCGATAGCCGATGGATTCAGAGATTGCTAAAGTATAGGTCCAACAGCCAGACGCTTGTAGCTGCAAACCAGGCGAGTTTGAAGTGTTAGTTTGGGATCAAGGAGTGGAAAGATCAAGGAGTGGAAAGAACAAAATTGTACAACCTCCTCCCAAATGTGGCCAAGAGACTGACTGTATAAACTGACAGGAGTCTGTTTTGACCCTTTGAGCTAAGAACTGGAGTGTGGACGCTCATCTTCAGTTCCCACTTCTTCACTGGTGAAACTTGTGAGCAAATTAGTGACTTTGAAACTATCAGTCAGTGTTGTAGTCAAGACCACCTAAACCAAGACAAAGTCATCACCAATACCAGAGTGTATCGAGACCGGGTTAAGACCAAGCCCACGGCAGGGCGAATCCCACACTGCATGACATACTTAAATAAAATGTGGAACATGCATACCAGGGGCACTACTCAAAATAATCTGAAAGATCCACAGATTCCTCTTCATTCACCTCTCATATACACTGTATATGTGTGTATTAATCAGTGTATCATGAGAAATTACTTGATAAAATAATCGAAAGGCATTGCAGAGGTGAATTTTATGTGCGGGAATTTTCTTTTGTTTTCTATAAGCAAGACCAATCTTGAGTATCACAATTGCTATCATCAACACTGGACTCTGCCTTTTGTGATTAAATATCAATGTAAACAGCTGTGTGTCTGCAGCTACCAACAGTATGCACAGAGAAACAAAAGATCAGTTAGCTTCCTCCCTTTTGAAAAAAGTGTTATACAAAAGAAATGAATGACTTTGATGAATAAAGATGAGAGACTATTGAATGAAGCAGCCACTCATTGTTCCATCAATGAACAGCAGATGGTGCCACAACATTACACAATGAAGGCAATCTACAGTCAGGAATGAACTTGTTGTGTGGTGGTAAAAACTCCACACCATTCATGAGCTGATGTGAATGGGCTGTCATGTGTTTCCACTCCATTTGGCTATATGATATGTATTTGAGCCATGTCTTAAATATATTAAACAAAGATGGCAAAGATCTTGCGTGTACTGGTCAAAGAGCTCAGCGTTACCATTATAAACTCATTCATTAACGGTATAAACTTAACAAGAAACATATCCCAACATGTCAGAGTTGGCCACCTCAGGACCAGCAAGTAATCAACACCCATATTTAGCAATCTCCCCTCAATTCACTTCTCACGGCACTTATTCTTTTTTTTTTAAACTCGGGTGAGTTGTGGTTGTACCTACCCTTGGCGGTGGAGGGTGCGCGGGGAGGCCGTGGTGGCATCGTGGTGACTGTGCTGCTTGTCGATGGAGAGGGACTGTTGGGATGTGGGCTGGGAATGAGACGCCTGCTTCCCCGCTTGCGTGCTCACCTGAACACAGCGAGTTAGAAACACTCCATCAAGACAAATCCTCTCAAGATCAAGATACAAGGTTATAAATAGTACGCTTAATAAGTATATTTTGTACAGCCATCCATCAGAGTCTCTTTCATTCCTCAACAACATGCATCAAGAAAACAATATGAAAGATCATTTCACTGGATACTTTATGTGCTTGTTGAACCCAATGAATTTTTGTGTCTTACTTTTGACTGTGAGATGACAGGCTGCGTGCTGAGGAGGGGTTTATGGGGACCAGCGTTGGTCTGTGGTGTGCTGATCCTCGGAGACACATAAGACCTGGGCGATGAGGCGTCCGATGTTAACGACATGGGCGACTGGTTCGATTGCTGAGCTGCTAGACGCATACAAACACAAAGAAAGACAATCGAAGAGATCGATTCAATCTACTACATTTGATACCCAGCAAGAACACCAATATGGATGTGTAAAAAGATGATCAGTGAAATCTTAAAAGACCGCAACTCATCATAAATACAAGGAAATGGATTTTCTATTTGCCGATACAATCACTGTCATCATAACTATTTAACGCACAGGAAACCCAGGAGGTTCCAAACTCTTTCCACTAGCCAAAGTAGTCATTATACAACACACATAACTGACTATATGTGCACACAGTGGTTGAATAGACATTCTTCTGCATGGGCTTCATTTACCTTGGCTTGAGAGTTGAGCAGCTTGAGAGAGGATAGTAGTGATGTTGAACGCTGATGGTCCAGCAGTGAGGATCTTATGGAGCATCGACTGTAATGAAGCTTGTGTGACAGCAGCTGTGAGAACTAGAGAGACAAACAGACACACTGTTAGCCCCTGCACTGATATATTAAGTCCTGCTGCACAGTCAATGTGAAATTCAGTAATGTGTACAATATAAATATGTCCAGTAACTATGTCATTTAGCTTTAAAAGGCTAGGGTGAAATAAATTGAACATATGTTTCCACTAAGGACACAGTACTCTGACATTTGGCTAGTATGGGCTGAGGGAAAGGTTATAAACTAGGGCTGGCAATCCATTAAAATATTTAATCGCAATTAATCGCATGATTGTCCATAGTTAATCGCACACTTTTTATCTGTTCAAAAAGTACCTTAAAAGGGAGATTTGTCAAGTATTTATTTAAATATCCTTGCTTTATGCAAATGTATCCATATATTTATTATTGGAAATCAATTAACAACACAAAACAATGACAAATATTGTCCAGAAACCCTCACAGGTACTGCATTTAGCATAGAAAATATGCTCAAATCATAACATGGCAAACTGAAGACCAACAGGCAACAACAGCTGTCAGTGTGTCAGTGTGCTGACTTGACTATGACTTGCCCCAAACTACATGTGATTATCATAAAGTGGGCATGCCTGTAAAGGGGAGACTCGTGGGTACTCATAGAACCCATTTTCATTCACATATCTTAAAAGGTCAGCGGTCAAGGTACCCCTTTGAATATGGCCATGCCAGTTTAGAGTGTTATTTAACCCTCTTTTGCGACAAGCTAGTATGACATGGTTACCAATGGATTTCTTAGGTTTTCTAGTTTCATATGATTCCCGTAACTTCACTCTAGCTTTAAAACTGAGCCCGCTACGACCTAAAAAACGCAAGTTGTGTTAATGTTAAAGAAATTAATGCCGTTAAAGCAAATTTGCGTTAACATGTTTTCGCGTTAACTTTGACAGCTCTAGTTATAATCATTCTCATGTTTATGATTATTATGTAAAATTAATTTTCCACACCATGGACTTGAAGAATAAAATAAGCATTTTTATCATTTTTAGGTTTTGTTTTATTCACACATTTCGTTATGTACCGACTCCTGCACAGACTAACCCAACGCTATTTATACACATTTATTGGAAGGCAAAAGACAGAATATTAACAGGACAACACGAGAAAAGCAAAACAATGAATACAAGAAGACAATCAGCAAAAGTTTAGTCCAAGAACGAGGTGATGTTAGTAGTCAGATGTCGTGTTGATTTGATGTTGAGTGTATGCGTGGCTGATTAGGTTAATTTCACACCCCACATCAACTAACCTCGGAGAGCTGCTATGATGAAGTCATCTTTGCTAATGATTATGTGCGTACAAATACCGGTAACAAGAGCAGCAGAGCACTGACCCTATATACACAGGCACCTGCTAGACAAACGGTCAGCATGCAGCTAGGTCCGCTGTCAAACACTCTACCCTGACGACAATACAGGGACCATTAAGCCACAGAGCAGTTTCATAGCTGAGTCAGATTCTCTCTCAAGCATCCAGTCTGCAGAGGTGTACGAAGATGCATTACTGCTCCTTGGGTTGGATAATATAACTCAAACTCAGACAGTGAGGATGCAAGAGGTACCCCCTACAATGTCAGCCAAGTTTTCCACTCAGTGTTGGCACAACACTGACTGTTAGGCTAGTCATTCATAGTATACTCCAACAAAAGGTGCTTGTCAGATGGTCAAACAGCATCTTAAATTAGGGATGCGACGGTGTGGAAATTTTCCCACTGGCTAATAAACTTTTGACAACACCGGTGTTACCGATTACACCGAAAATTTTACAAGATAAGATGACGGTTAATATGTGTAGCGCGCTTACTTTGATCTTTACCGTCGGGTGGCTGTGTGTCTGGCGTCTCTGGTGGAGCTTTCGCTGCGGGGCCGCAGGGGTCTACCTGGCCCCGCTGCGCAGTGCACACCAGGGTGTAAGAAAATATTGAATATCTCAATATTATGTTTTGTGATACTGTATCGATTCTCAAAAATGCTGTATCGATTTTTAATAAATAGTTTACATGCAAAGAATACCTCAGTCAATACTTTATTTCATTGGCAAAGAGATGCGCCCTCTCAAAGTAGTGCTATGATGTTGGATGTTACAGGGACTGTGGTAAATGCAAATGCAGATCCCACTGTTCTGATTGCATAAAAAAGTAAAAAAAAAAAAAGAAGATTTATGCACATGGTGGTGTGTTCTTTATACTACGTCAGTTTTCCTAAAATCTGATTTTAAAAAAATCCCAATATATCGCCCTTGCTTACAGTATCGCAATATATCACAATATATTGAACAGTAACCCCTGTATCATGATACATATCGTATCGCCAGATTCTTGCCAATACACAGCCCTAGCCTTCACTGTGCTGTCGCTCTGGATGTATCATGGCTGCCACTGGCAACTACTGTTTTAGAGCAGCAAAGAAGAACTGGTTGCAGGTAGTTTGTCACGTGACGATAGCAAACAACAACAGTGTGGTGCTAGTGGAGAGTGTAACGGTAGTCAGAGCGAGGAAAATCTCAGCTATTTGGCAATATTTCCTAGTGGAAAATCTAACAATTAGTGATATGTACAGTATGTGTAAGGCTTTGAGGGGTGGCAGTAGTGTTGCCAATTTCAACACCAGCAATCTTATAACACATTTGAAGACAATAGGGTAAAAGAGTACAAATGCTGGCATTGTACCTGAGCAGGGTGTGAGAATATTGCACCCTGCAGGTCAAATTAGCACACAGGCTGTCCACTGAAGAGACAGCTGAGAGAAGACAGAATTGTGACAAACTGAACAATAAAAGAAAGTTCTACTGCATTCATTCTCTGTATGGGTTTGCATGAGCCAGGCCATACAACAAAGATAGTAATCATATCACAACCATACATGGTCAGCTGATTAATAATAACTATATATTTTTTTCATCACGCTGGTATCGAACCGGTAATCTCCATATTTACAAGTATTGTGTGTCGCCCCTCTCTGACAGCCGGCTTTTCCAGTATGACTGTTTGGAACAGCTCTGCACACTTTGGCCCTCGACGTGGCTGTAGGAATAAGTTCCTTTCAAGAGTACCCTGGCCATGAATTATTCTTTGTCCAGACAGCAATTGCAAGTTAGGATTCAATAATATTGTGCTCAATCAGTGTCGTCCAGTCCCTTTCTTTTCCCTTGGAGGCAAAATTATCCTGTCATGTCAAAGCCTGCTCTGACACTGAGAAGTCCGACCAGAAGCTGAGAGTAGTGCAGCATATAATTTCAAAGCATCGTCCTGTAACTAGTGCTCATCAAACACAGCCACTGCAGCTACAGTAGCTGAATGTACAAATGTATCACCTGCATTTTTCTTACCTTCGTTGATTTTCGCCATGTCCACGCTAGCGTTGTTGAGCTGCAGGGCAGTCTGAAGTGCTGGGAGAAGCTGGCGAAGCAGGGTGGGGTCCTGGAGTAGTGGGGGGACCGGGGACTGCAGGACCGGGGACACGGGCACCGTGGAGGCAGATGATCCAGGGGGACCCGATGAGGGGTTCAAGCTCCCTGAGCCAGAGGATGATGAGTGGGACTGGGTGGCATGGGTCGCTGTAGGCTTCTCCACCTGGGCTGACTCTGCAGAGAGGAAGATGGCATTTCATTAGCAAAGGCAGTCTCAAATTTCTCCAATTGATAATGCCGTTCCCTTTTGATTATATTGTGTTTATTAATTTATGCTGGTCTAGGAAAGTGTCTCACACAAACATCAGCTCCATTATGTACTGCAATTACACCATTAAGCTGTGTTTATACTGACAGAAGGATGGGGAATACAATACACACACACAGTGCACCAAACAAGCTTCCAGTTTACTTTTCTAGCGTATGGGCAGTAGGTGCGATCACAAATTTGGGTCTGCACATAGACGTCGGAACAGGGGTCCACACAGATGATAAAATATACACCGATCAACCATAACATTAGGACAGCATGGGCACCCTGACTGGTCTGTGGCTACGCAGCCCCATACGCAACAAACTGTGATACACTGTGTGTTCTGATACCTTTCTATCGGAACCAGCATTAACTTTTTCAGCAATTTGAGCTACAAGTAGCTCTTCTATTGGATCAGACAACACGGGCCAGTCTTCGCTCCCTACGTGCATCAATGAGCCTTGGGTCTGACCCTGTCGGCGGTTCACCGGTTTTCCTTCCTTGGACCACTTTTGGTAGGTCTTGACCACTTCAGACCGGGAACATCCCACAAGAGCTGCAGTTTTGGAGATGCTCTGACCCAGTCGGCTAGCCATCACAATTTGACCCTTGTCAAAGTCGCTCACATCCTTACGCTTGCCCATTTTTTCTGCTTCCAACACAAAGTTCAAAGTTCAAAATGTTCACTTGCTGCCTAATATATTCTACCCACTGCCAGGTGCCATTGTAACAAGATAACCAATGTTATTCACTTAACCCGTCAGTGGTCTTCATGTTATGGCTGATCGGTGTATGTCACGAATTGTGTATGTTATGAATTGGCCTTAAGCCCTGCATGAAATAACACAGCCCTCACATTTATTTGAATCAGGTAAATCTGGCTACATAGCATGGTGCAGGATCGTTTGGCAAAAGCTGAGCCAGGTTCAACCTTTATTGCCAGATAACCCTGCATTTTTTTGCAACACAATACAACCTCATCTGGTCAGACACTGCGGTGAACAATCACATAAATGAAAGCGCACATTCCTACTAGACTATTTTGCAACTTGCAACGGAGTACCTCGCTATCGTCCATCGAAAGATGTTAGTTAGATAGTTGTCACTGTGATAGTTCTCCAAAGTTGTAATCCTGTCCGTATTACAAACAGTTATGCAGTGTTCTGGCGTCTGATAAGCATTAATCTGGTACCCCACCTGGACTTCTTCAACAGAATTTCCTCATTTAAGACGAAAAAAACACATGTCCCCACCAACACAGCCCCCTTCACTTTTAGGTCACTCCTCTCTGGATTATGGGTGCACAAAATATCTGAGGAACACTATACACAAGTAAATATGAAACTTTGTTTATTATTATTGTTCCCTCATCTGATAGTTAAAAACTACTAACATGGGGCCTTAGTGTCAAAAACATCTGACTGCATTTTACTGAAGGATGTGCACAAGTGAACACAGGAGTTAAAATGCTGCAAACAAATACTAAATAAAACTGAAACTAAGAATCATACAGCCAGGGTTTATATTAGCCAGAATATGCCGACTTTTAGCCGTTATCACATGTAGTTGTCAGGCAGATGAAAATATCAACGGCCAAAATGTCCTTTGGGAAATATGCCAAATAAATAAGTAAATTCATAAATAGCATATTAAATAGCTTAATATTGTGTGACCTACTGTATATGATATGTTGCCAAGACAAGGTATTACCTTCGGTAAGGTATTAATAATAATTTGAATGTCAACGTTATGAATGAAGCTTCAAACTATTCGGTAGGCTGCAGCCTTACGAGCCACATAACACTATCTTGAATTTGACAAATACGGAAATCGGACCAACCAGTCTATTATTTATATTTTAGACCGCTTCTTCATTCAATTTATTTTCAAGTTATGTCAAATGTAGGCTATTATATGGCTATTTAAAACATTTGTCCGGTAGTTGTTCTATATGGCCGGATTTCTGGAATGATAAAATTAGAAAATAGTCCAGCATAAAACTGCAAAACTTCATACAGCGCCTCTCAAGTGGTATTTACCCCCTGATCTTTTTCACATTTCAAAATGATGGATTATTGTTGATTTATCTGTCCAAGTCGAACATGACTTATCCAAAACTGACAAATTATAGTCTTTCAAACTGTTGCAAATGTATAAAAAATGAAATCATTAAAAACCTGAGAAAAGTGAATCATTTTAAGAATTGAAATAATTGAAAATGTTAAATAAGCTCCTTGTAAACAGAGCGCCCTGTAAACAAACACTGTGGAGCTTCACGTCAGCCTCAGTTAATTCTTTGCTACATCAGACCCGACGGCAGGAATTCTCTCCATGTGTACAGCTAAAGACCTTACAAATAGGGCTGAGCAGCTGTGATCAGTGTCGATGCTACGGGCAAGCTGCCCTCCAAGTGCCCATAAGATCTGTCTTCACTACATGCAAGTTTGAGGTTTGCCAAGCCTAAAAAAAACTACCCTGCCATCATATTATGAAGCATTTATGATGAAGTAAGTGCAGCTAATGTTGATCCGCTGTGACAATGTCAACATGACAATGTTTGATTGATAGAATGACTGCTGGGAAATACTGATAAATGAGGCAATATTATGGACAGCGGATTGCTGTTGTAATGGCAGGTTGTCGCAAATTAATGAATGCAGCAATACCACTAAACTTCAAGTTTGTTTCTGTGTCTTTGTATGTTGTCGTTCTATGTATCAAACGTTCCAAAGCATTTTTCCATGAACTCAATTGTGTCAGGTCTGTTTAAGGAGAAGTGTCTCTGGGAGTAGGTATTCAGAAACAGGTTATTCATGATAAATAACATCTATTCAATGATGACTCGAGTAGCTAAGGAGTAGCTCAATAGGAAGAGTGCCACTGTGTAGTAAAAATATTCTTCAACATTTTGCCTGCAATTGCCTTGTAGCAGCCTTGGGAGATTTTTTTCTAACGACGACAGAAGACAGCTGCACCTGAGGGAATCTTTAATTTCAGGTGCTTTGATGCAACGCTGAGTATTTCCTGTTTGGCACTCGTATATATGCCACAACAATGTGAACAATGTGAACAACATGAGCTGGGAACAGACTTTAAGATTGTTGAAACACAAAAGACCAGACACCTCACACTTCAGCTACTGTATTTCCATCAAGATACACAGACTCTTAGTGTTGACAGCCAGATAGGAGCACATACTGAACGGGTAAAACACTCTGGACGACATGCAGACTACAATTAGAATTGCGTCTCGGGATGCACCGATTTATTGGCCGACCATAGGTGTGGGCCAATATTCGCCTTGTTGACTGCCATCGGCCTACAGGCAAATAAGATCCAACATGGTTCAATCAGTTGGATCACCACATTAGTTTTAGGGCACAGCCAAGGTATTGTTGCTTAAAGCCACGTCAGCATGCATGGTTCAGCCCTTTGTAGTCTCAGTCTTTTGGTAAGCAGTTCTTAGCATTCATCAGCCATAGATCAGCCCAGCAACATTCATCATCGACTACCAAATAACAACAATGCTTAAAGTTGAGATGAAATGAAAAAATGCCTTTTTAAACCCTTTTAGATCACATCCCACTGTCACCTATTTAACAATATATGCAAACAACATTTACAAAAATATATTACTTTGTATTTTTATATCACAATACAATCATTTTTTCTTACTGTAAAACAAAATCCGACTTGTGCTTACGTAAACTAGTACCAACCAATTTCAACCAAACCAAAAATATCATCATCATCATCAATCAATCAATCAATCTGCAACTCATAGCGACAAGGGAAGTGTGTTGAGCCACAGTTCTCTGTAGCTCTGTATTGCACTACATTTTAAGCCTGTCCACTTCTTAGGATATGATTTAAATCCTTCTTATAACTTTACTCTGCTCAAATATTATGTTTCACTGAGGAATACTCACCGTACAGAAGCTAAAGATGCTCTAATTTCTAGGCTTTCAGTCAGATTTGTACAAACAAAGACGGAAAACGCTCATCCATGATATTTTGGGCCAGCCAAGCCAAGCAACAAAATATATAGACATGTGATTGATTAATAGCAGTGGAAGCAAACTGGTGAGGGGGATAAATCACCGATCAGCCATAACATTAGGACAGCATGGGCACCCTGACCGGTCTGCAGCTACACAGCCCCATAAAACAACAAACTGCGATGCACTGTGTGTTCTGACTTTCTATCGGAAACCAGCATTAACTTTTTCAGCAATTTGAGCTACAGTAGCTCTTCTATTGGATCGGACAACACGGGCCAGCCTTCGCTCCCCACGTGCATCAATGAGCCTTGGGTCTGACCCTGTCGCCGGTTCACCTTCCTTGGACCACTTTTGGTAGGTCCTGACCACTGCAGACCAGGAACATCCCACAAGAGCTGCAGTTTTGGAGATGCTCTGACCCAGTCGTCTAGCCGTCACAATTTGGCCCTTGTCAAAGTCGTTCACATAATTACGCTTGCCCATTTTTTCCACTTCCAACACAAAGTTCAAAATGTTCACTTGCTGTCTAATATATCCCACCCACTGCCAGGTGCCATTGTAACAAGATAACCAATGTTATTCACTTCAGCTGTCAGTGATCTTAATGTTATGGCTGATGAGTATGTGTTGTAACACTCACTAGCAGCAGTGAAGCCAGGGGGTGCCGATGCTTGCATAGCCTCCCTTCTGTAGTCTCTGTCTTTGGGGAAACTGTTGACAACCGCAGTCTTTGTTGCCTCTTTTTGCCTCTGTTCTCTGTGGAACACAGATACAAGCATGCATGTAAACAGATATTAGTCATGTATACGACCTTTACGTGACACTGATTAACAATTCAAAATGAAGTGGTTTGAGTCACAGCTACCTCTCCAACCATTCTTTGGGCTTCTCCCACTGGGACACCTCTGTCCTGCAGTTGTAATAGTATTTCTTTCCAGACGAGCTGATGTGCTCTGACCAGTCGTCACCCGGTTCGTGATGCTGAGAAGAAGAGCAAATATTTAGAAACATGAGGCCAGCCAGACAGAAAACAATTGTGTGTGAGTGTGCTGAGGGGATGTGATGCAAGAGCTTGTAATGAAATCTGAAATGTACCAGAGATATCCACAGAAGCTTTTTAAGTGGGAGGGAAGGCTTATAGAACGAGATTCTCAAGGTAACCAAAGTGAAACAGTTTGCTATTTAAAAAGCTCCTTTGTACTGTGACTGGCCTTTGTGCTCATTTCCTACATTCTGTTACTATTTTACACTGTAATCCAGTGCTTTATTGTGCTGTCAATATTGAAGGGCAAACCCATAGAAAGAGACAGAAAAGGATCCAATACTGAAGCAAACTGGAAGTAACTTCACATAAACACTAGGGCTGTCAATCGATTAAAATATTTATCGCGATTAATCACATGATTGTCCATAGTTAATCGTGATTAATCGCCAATAAATCGCAAACTAATCACATTTTTTATCTGTTCAAAATCAAGTATTTAATACTCTGATCAACATTGGAGTGGGAAAATATTCTTGCTTTATGCAAATGTATGTATATATTTATTATTGGAAATCAATTAACAACACAAGTTCCCTCACAGGTACTGCATTTAGCATAAAAAACATGCTCAAATCATAACATGGTAAACTGAAGACCAACAGGCAACAACAGCTGTCAGTGTGTCAGTGTGCTGACTTGACTATGACTTGCCCCAAACTACATGTGATTATCATAAAGTGGGCATGTCTGTAAAGGGGAGACTCGTGTATACCCATAGAACCCATTTTCATTCACACATCTTGAGGTCAGAGGTCAAAGGACCCCTTTGAAAATGGCTGTGAAAATTTTCCTCTCCGAAAAGGTTGTTCTTCCTGACAAGCTACCGTAGAAGGTTGGTACCAATGGATTCCTTAGGTTTTCTAGTTTCATTTGATGACAAACTTCACTCTAGCTTCAAAACCGAGCCTGAAACAACCTCCGAAAAGTCGGTGGCCCGTCGGATTTTTAAGAGGTTCATTAATATCGCAAGTTCCATTAATGCATTAAAGAAATTAGTGGCGTTAAAACTAATTTGCGCTAACGCGTTATCACGTTAACTTTGACAGCCCTAATAAACAGTGTCACTGATCCCTCTTTGTGGCAATACACAGATTATCAACACTGTTCAACAACTTCATATTAGATCGCAGATAACGAAACGGCTGTGACGTACAATTCCTTGGTGGTGCGGTGTTTAACAGGATTATATAGACCTGGTTTGTGTTTTAAGATTAGCATCGTAATGTATCGTATAATATAAATATTGCTTTATTCATCATTGACTAAATCACATTTATTAACTGAACAGGGTTACTTGGGAAATACTTTCTTTGTCAATTAAAATAGAGCAAATGAGGGTAAGAGGAGAACTAAACATTATTTAATTCAGACTTGTGGTGTAAGCATGTAAGAACAGAACTAACATTAAAAGGATGAGAAACAAAATGACGGACATTTAATCTTACTCAAAACATTTCGATTAGAGGAAATGAAAAGCTGGTTAATTTTATGCCATTAACTGATGTTTGTATTAATCCCTGTGCCCAGTTTTCCTTTGACAATATAAAATACTACAATTTTCCAAGATGTTATCATTGTTATCAAAATAGTGCAGTGTTTAACGCTTTTCATCTTTACATCAAGAGTAGTCAAGTCAAATCAATTATATATTTGTATAGCCCAATATCACAAATCACAAATTTGCCTCAGGGGGCTTTTCAATCTGTACAGGATACGACACCCTCTGTCCTTTATAGTTACCCCCTTATCGGATGAGGAAAAACTTAACCCAAAAAACCCTTTCAACAGGAAAAAACAACAACAACCACATAACCAAATATCAAAGCTGTGAAACTACAGAACAGCAGCTACTACCATGAGACAATCCAGGCTGTTGTACTGGAAAAATTATGTTTAGTCCACCATCTGCCCCCGTGTTAAGGTAGAAGCAACACTTACTGTGTCTGAGGTCTTGCTGGGGTTAGAATGTGAGTTGGAGCTATGAAGGGAACTGTGGTTGTGAGAATTTTCTTGTGGAGAATAACTGGTCCCTGCAACAAAACACAACAAGAGGGAAAGACACCATCAGTAACAGCCAATAACAACAGCGTGCCAAGTTCATGGACATAAAATGTGAAAAGCCTGGCTGAGAGCTACAACAAAATACACACAGCAGCCTGAGGCCATCTACACTCAGAAAAACGGTGGTCAAATATTGAACGTCTATAACTTTTAAACGTATCCTCAGCAACAAAAAATATTCTTGTTTTGCAAAGACAACAAATACTGTAACACCAATTTCACAGAAATGCACAACTTTCTACTGGAGTAAATAGTAGGGCTGTAACCGTTTGTGTATTCGTGCTGAACAGTCACAGTAAGGTGGTCACTGGTCTGGTGCACGGTATGTAAACTGATGCACTTAATATGGAACCAAAGTTCACAACCCATAACGAGCGCAAATTAAACGCTGGAGCGGGTTCCTGGTCAGCTACGACAGCAACGGAGAGAGAGAGAGTTATGTACAAGAAGGACATTGAGTCGCTGTTGCTTCACTGTTGTAGGGGATGTGAATGGACACACCTCAAACATGCTAATGCGCATTCGACGGCATCGCCCAGATGTGCCAAATGTTTCAGTATAGCCGAGGCAGAACTAATTGAAACACTCCTCCCAATTAGGGCTGTCCCGAATACCACTTCGCAGAGAAATATTCTAAGGTATTCGAAGCTTCGCAGCACGGCGGCTCAGCAGGCTGACATGTTCTTCTCTCTGTCTGTCTCCATTTCCCCCGTTTCAGTGTCTGGGACAGTGTCACTGCCGCACTACTGTACACACACACACACACACTTCTACACACAACAAACAGCGATATCCGTCTGAGAATAACTAATAATTCATGTTGAATATGAATAATGAATCATGTTGTGGGATTATTCCTTATTTCATGGGCTATTTTGGGATTTATACATTATTACATACATATATATATATAAAAAACCCCGAAGCATTCAAATACTAATTTGGAGGTTGGTTACCATGGCAACAGTTGAAGCTTTGAAGCATTCAGGTCAGCCCTACTCCCAATGCACATGTTTTATTCTATGTATTTTGGTATTTTCAGTTTCATAGCACAAGTGATGCTTTTTAGTTTTATAGCCTATTGTGACCTGTTGCCTTTTTGGAAAGTGTATTACAGAAGTGTTTGAAATGCTCCTTATTTTTTATAATGAAAATAGTTTACCAAAGTTCTCAGTCCCCAGCAAGAACATTGTGTCCGTCTTTGACATATGCCCTACTGTCTGTTATAAATAAATGAAACCAAAGTATCCTTATGAATTTGTTTTTCCCCACTGTACCGAACAGTGACTCTTTAACCGGGGTATGAACCAAACCTTGACTTCTGTGTACCCTTACACCCCTAATATATAGAAAATGCAATAACCATCTTGCAATTTTATTGCACGTCACACTGTGCAAGATGGGGTTAAAAAGTCTTGGTTGCAAACTATATCAGACTGTGCAATACCACTTTTGAGGCATGTCAGATGGTGCAGTGAATGACTGATAATCAGAGCTACAATATAAATAGCAAAAAAAGATTGGAACAGAAACATGTCATCAACTAACATCCTCCATCTGTGCCGCTCTCATAGAAATGTAGCAAAATAATAAACAAGTTGTGGTCAAAGCACTGGCACTTTTACGCATTGAAACCTCAAAAAAGGAGAGGATTGTGAAGCCGTAGCATTACGCTAGCCTGCCAGTATATTTTGGTTGATGTTATGTCATATTGGAATTTGTTGGTTTGTAAATGTGGGCAGTAGCAGCAGTCACACTGTGGGATTTTGGTCATAAATTTCTGACACAGCCATAATTCTGACAGAAACCAACTCCAAAGCTCTAAATCTGCTGTCTGCTATCTGTGGAGTCTCACAATGAGATCCAGGACCACCATTTCGGATTGACGACAAAAGATTTCACCATGTTCTTATGGGATTGTCTAAATTGTAGTGCAGTCAATTTAAAAAAAAAGTGTGTTTTTTCCATTTGTATGCAAAATTGCCACAATAATGTAAATCTGGCACTCTATTTTGGAAGTGGAACTTAAAAGCATAGTCGTACAGCATCATTATTCTCTTTTAAAAAACAGAAAACGCTGCAGAGTAATATGAATCAAGATACATTTCCACAAGTCCATTAGTGTAACATTACTTCAGCATAGCATTACTTCAAATTACTTAAAAATGTGTCCCAGTAATAAGCTGTCCTCCTGATGATTCTGATCTGAAAACGCCGCCAACACCACTACAGGTAACAGAACCTGACAGAACAGAGTGTAGCAATCAGATGGCAAGACTGAACCTGCTTTTGTTCATCCCATCTTCTCAGCTCTGCCCAACTATCATTAGATGCTACAAGTGTAAGCACTTGAGGATTTTTGACATTTTTTAAATTTATTTGGGGGTGTAATTACAGGTCAGTGAGGCCGACCACGGCAGGGAAGACACGCTTGAATTAAAGACCTCTGGTGACAAGGTTTTACAGCAGAAGGAGAGGAAGGATGCACTGAGCAGCACTACTGTCCTTGTGGCCATATGGAGCAGTCTATGGCAATCTGTACACATACAGGACCGGCAACAATCTGTGGCATGACCAGTAGCGCAAAATAAATGCTTCAGCTTGTGAACTGTGGCATTATCACGTTAACTTTGACAGTCAATACTAGAAACACATAACTGAAGCTGATGAAAAAGAAACAGATTTTGCTCATTTTAAGCTAGACAGGTCCATCCAAAAACTTGCCTCAACTACTGTTGTACAATCAGTTTAGCAAAACATTAATAAAATCTTTTCCCCAGATACATAATGATTCTCACTCAACTGTGCATTGATGAGCAGTTACTGAAAACTTCAATTACCAGTTCTCATCATCCACGACCATGTTTGAAAGCAGCACAATCCAACATCTGGGCAGGTGTTACAGTCCCAAACTGGGTTTCCTTGAGGCATATTTCCAAACTCTGAAAGTCATTGCTTGCACAGTGTTGCACTCTGGGTGTGTTTTAGACTGACCTTTGATATTTTATTCTGCTGGTTTAACAGATCACATTAGGCACATGGTGTTCTATATCTAATACCTCTTTTACAGCAAGGACAGAGTACTTAGCGTACTCTGTGTTGGGCCGCCTGTCACATAAATCGGTGTTAACCCCCTAGATGAGACCTACTTGCTCTCACACCTGCATTATTAATCCTTTGTTTTTCAAGTAAGTTTATAGTTCAGTTTCAAAACTATCAGCAGAGTCAATTTAATGATAGGGAATTAAATAACAAGGTTTGTCCTGAGCCAATCTGCACAACAGGTCAGTTTTCAAAAGATTGTGATCTAAAGCCTGGTCCATTTCACCTTGCTCTCTGTAAGCCAGCTGTGCATTATGCTCCATCTGAACACTGCAACCACACAGTGCTGTAACTACAGTAAGTGACCCACAAGTGAGCATGCAAAATTGACAGCAGCCAGCAGTTTCAATTAATGATGTCAATGTGGATTAAAAAGTGACGAAAAAAAAAAAAGCATCATTGGACTAAGAAGTGCTTCTATTTCAGCAGCTTTTTGTATTGGAACTTCAGAAATGTGTTCAAAATCTGATGGGTACTAAATTGGTTTGGGGAGATGGTTAACACTGCTCAAAATACTAGAGCTTCTGATTGAAAACTATTATGGTGATGTACAGTAGTTTAAGTATCAATGCTTTTGCATAAAAGTTTAACTGGAAGATTCTTCTGAAATGGCAGTGATGTGACTAACTAGGTAATTTCTCGAAAGAAAAGTCGCCACTCTATTGGTCTTATTGCACTTAACATACAGTCCACTCACTATCACACAGTGGTGTTAAAGAGTGAAGTGTCTGATCACTCACGACCAATCCTTGGCCGAGTACAGACACCTGCTTGCCGAGAGCAACCAACCTGACAGCAGCCAAAAGTAAAATTTAAGCCATTATAGAACATTAATTAGCAACAGCTGGTGTTAATCTACTGCCGGTGAAGTTTGTCATTTTTACTAGTGAAAGTATCAGGGCCAGCTACAAATGAGAAGCCTGCTACCTGAATTTTTTTCTGCATTTGTCTTTGCTAACACTAAAAGAGTGAGAAGGCTCAGTAGGAGATTCGTTAACCTCTGAGCTTAAATATTCCAGGTATTTTACCAACTAGTGAATGGATTCAAAATGGACCTGGCTATCCAAACCCACACTCAATGTAGTAACTAGATGCCAGTTTAAATATTTGAATTTAGAAACATAGTAATTCCTTCTGATGTTAGTGGAGGTGCTCTATATTTAAGGTGAAGTAGGGCGCCTCTACAATAAACCACTTTGGAACCCCTGCAACATATTTAAAGCGATTTTCGAATCAATGATTCTGATCCAACAACAGGTTTGGGACACTATTGAGACATCGAGGATGATGGGGACATCCTTTGTTACTACTTAGTTACACTGGCTTGAGGAGCACGAGTAATTCAGGTATTAGGCATTAGAGATGCACAGATCGATCGGCCATGACCGGCCGATCAGTCTCATATTTCATATTTTTTTGCCGGTCACATTTACACACGTGGCGCATGATAGTTTTACGTTGGCACAAATGATGTGTTCAAATGTCATCTTGTAGAATTTAGTTTTTGGCGAGAAACTTGAATAAATACAGTTGTTTGAAGGAGATGTTTTCACAGCAATATAAAATAGATATTATTGTAAAATAGTGTAAAACATAAAATAGATAGAGAGGGAACTATGACCTGTTTAACTTACTAACACTAACATTAGCTGTAAGCAGCTTATAACGTAGAAATTACGACTACTAATGCCAAGATCATTTTTTAATCAAAGCAAATATTGAAATAAAAACACTATCATTTAGTTCCTAATCATTTGATTGTTGTGATTTTATGCAAATACCATTATAGATGACAATAACAAAGTAAAAGGATAACATTTAAACATTTTTGATGGTTTACACTGACTTCAGGACGGTTGCATCTCTCTTAGGCATACATGTAAGAAAAAAAGCTGCATTTAGATTTGGGATTTCAAATCTACAACTATTCTCACACTGTCAACCAGACAGGACAAGATGTAATTAAATGACCAATCATCCTTTCAAAGCCCTCTCTGGCATAATACCACCATTTTAACATCACCATTGCTGCTACAGAATCATGAACAATACATGAGTACATTACCCATCCTCCATAGGCGCAGTTTGAACTTTAAGGTTGGGGGTTCACAAAATAAAATCTAGAGGGAATGTAATGTGTACAATGCAGAGAGGTCTAGTGTATTGGAATACGTATTACAACCTCCAAACAGAATGCAACGCAAGCAAGCGTCAGTGACCAAATCAGTTTGATTGCATTGTTCTCTATTGGAATGTCCTAACTGACTGCGATCGACGACCCACTGCGCAGTGCGACGCTTTGAGCTGAACCTTTTTTCTGACACCGTTGCTATTTATTTCCTGTCGCTCGCTTTGAAAGCGCCGCAACGAACGAGGAACGGCTAATTCGTGAAGTTGAAATGAGGAGTTATCTATACAGTACCTTCTCATTAAAAAACACAAATGTTTGAAGATAGCAAGTACTACTCACCCATCTTTTAAGTGGCTACGTCTCTGGTCTGATCTTGACCACACAGCTGATAGGTACGTGGTTTGTTTACATGGCGTAATAGAAAGTGAATATTTAACGGTGTGTGGACAGAGAGCGTCCGATGTTATTGGGCTACAAGTAAATAAAAAGACCACAAATCTATCTTCTTATCTTGCTGTTTACTTATTCTGTCAATAAGAAAACACAACAAGGTAGATATTATTTATCATTACAATAAATTATTAGTTCTGCGTTATTATAAAAAATATAGATGTATTTCTAGGGGGTTCAGTGAGCCTCCTGAACCAACGCAAACTGCGCTATCCTCATAAGTAAAAACACAGATGGTATCTTTGCTGGTGCAAAATACAATAAATATTTTTTAATAGACTACACATTCCCCAGCCTGCTATTAGAGGGAAGCCAACAACCTATACAGAAGTCTCACCTGTAGCTGAATTGACAACAGACCATTTAATGAGCTTGCATGGTTTGGCTTTCCGAACAGCTTTTGATTCATCCTTTTTACACCCCACAGTACTCAGTATGCACAGAGTTGATAACAGGAAACAGAGCTCTGAAGGGCAGCACACATTGGCAACGCATGATGTGCGTCAAAGGACCCACATCCATTGTTTTCTATGTAAGCCCACACACTGGCTGTATCTTGATGCACGTCAATTCATCAGAATACGCCACTGTCCCATTTCCCAGCGTCAATACACGTCAATCCTCAATTCTCCTTCATATTGGCTCCCTGGATCAGCACATTCCGGCTACCTTACTTGACGACTACTACGGTTTCTCATTTATCCTTAAAACTCAAAGATACACCTTAAGACACCTTATGTGCTCACCATAAGAGCTTTAAAGTTTGACAGGACTCCAGAGTATAGCAACAATAAGTTTCTAATTTCTCAGAAAAGTCTAGTATTTGAGACTGTAACTAATACTAGTGGTGGTGGTGTAGGGAGAGGAAATTCATTCTCACTGCCCAGTGTGGTTGTTTGACCCGCTGACCATCGTACCAACCTCTTTAGCCTCTCCCTGTCTATGGCTACCAGTTTGGTTGGGACTAGAGTTGTGATTTGATAGCATTTAACAAAAGGTATAACCCAGTACAAAGTAGTATCGAAACTTCTTCAGGCAAACAATACCTGCATTTGATTCTTTTTGTTCCCAGATCTAGAAAACAATTACCATATGTATGGTTTTACTTTCAGCCACTAGCCGCAAGCATTCTTCGATTTAATGCGAAGTGTGATTGACACACTACTGCAGCGGCTACAACCCATACAGCCAAGATTGCTTGCCTGCATACAAGAGCTAGCAGGTAGCAGCCAGCAAACTGTGCTAACAGCCTGAACAGCTATAACAACAGCAACAGTGCTGACGATGTTAACCTGGGGGGGAACGTTATGCTTATGTCACGCAGTCCAACCACCGTGGGTCGGGGGACAGCGTTACCAGCGGTAACCGCTGTATGAGCGCTGTGTAGTGTGGCGGCGATTAACTAGCCAGTGGGACACACACACAGCTTCCATTCACATGATGGGTACTCTATTGGTATCGGTATCACTTTAAGGGTACTAGTATTGGTATCTTAATTTTTTAAACGATACCCAGCCCTAAACCTATAGGATACAAACCATATCAAATCCCTTATCAAATATTATTCTGTTTAGCTGTCAACATTTGCAAGTAACTAAAGTTGTGAAAATCTGAAAAATTCAGTTAACATCTGTTACTACCTATCAGCTGAGAAAGCTGAATGCTTTTGAGAGGCAGTCTACAATGTTCACAACCTGAAGCTACAACCTGATCATGAAGTGATCAGCTGAATCGTTTCAAGCTGCAATATGGCAGAACTCCTCAATAAGCTCAATAGCACACACATTTGACACATGATGGCTTTTTAAAGTTTTTATGACAAACTTGTTAACAAATGCCTGTTAACACATCTAGCAGACCAAGAGCTAATTTAGCTTTTATTTGAATGTTCATAGGGCTGCACAGTGGTGCAGTTGCCCGTAGGTGTGAATGTGAGTGTGAATGGTTGTCTGTCTCTGTGTCAGCCCTGTGATAGTCTAGCGACCTGCCTGTCCAGGCTCCAGCCCCCCCGCGACCCCGAATGGGATAAGCTGTTACAGATGGATGGATGAATGAATGTTTATATCAGGTGGCTCTTTAGCTGCTAATGCTCCACTATGTTCACTACCTAGTTACTGTCTGCTGCGGCTGGAAACGGGGCTGATGACAGCAGTGAGACTCAACCAAAACAGTTCAGTCGTGGGCCAGAAAACCAAAATGCTCCATAAAGCTGAGGGAAATTGCACAGTTGGTTGATAATTCTCTGTGTGTTCACCTCTACAAGCAACACCTTTCATATTACAGATAGTTATTTATATTGTACATATAAAAGTAATGATTTCATACTCACTTCCTTTTTAAAAGCTTTGAAAACTATCAGTTGCATGCTAATGCGGGTCTGAATCAGTGACTCATCCATTCACATTAGTGACGCAGCTCAAATTTTAAATCAGATATTAAATCTTGGTAGATGATAAATCATTCTTTTGGTTAACTGAAAACTGAAAAAAGGTAGTTTTCCAATGTCATCCATGTGTGTTTTGTTACACACACTTACTATCATATCAGCAATTCTTATATTAACATTGTTTACGCCTATATTCTTCCGTTCTTCAGAAGCTGTCAATGATTTATGTTCATTATGTGTTAAAAATCTGTTAAAGAACACTTTGCCGTTTTGACCTTGATACATTAAAATCTAAATTTGATTTGACTGATAATCCTCTGTATAATGACCACCTGACCTGCAATGCAATGACATGTCAAGCAGATATTAGAAACCTAGTTTGATGTTGTCTAAACCAAAACAAAACAGTTTAAGGGTAAATGTCTAGTCTACCCCTTATTGGCTACACATAATAATAGAAGACTGCTGAAATAATGAAAGCTCTTACTTTGGTATTGTTTTTTTAACAGCCTATGTCAGTATCTGAAACTTCAGACACCAGTCAATCTAAAAAATATCAAATATCTCAAAATAAAATGCAACACTACATTGCGTAAAATCTGTACACACATTCCCCTAACTTTATTTGTGTTCCTCGGTGTCATATTTTCAACTATTGATCTACAAATTAACCCACCAACTGGCAACAATTATCAGGCAAGGGAAACCCTGCAATACTGAACATCCTCAGTTGTTTTGTAGTCTCTTGTCTGTAACAGATGTTGCAGTGACTGCTGTAGTTCAACATTAGTCCTAGAAATGTTGCATCAATGTATCATTTTGAAAAACCGGCTACACAAAACATTATGTTTGGCAACTCAACCCAATACTCAGGTTAAACTAAGATTAAGCCCCACATCGCAAAATGCTTTTCTCACACCAAAATTATACCGCAAACATGGATCAGCTGCTTGATCGCCAATAGGGCTGTCCCTTTATTTTGGGCTTCAGTGAGAAATATTCAAAGCTCTGCGGTGCAACGCAGCAGGCTGACATGTTCTTCTGTCAGTCGGTCTGTCTCCATCTCCCGTGTTTCAGTGCCGCTGCCGCACTACTGTGCACACACACACACACACCTCTACACACAACACACTGCAATATCCGTCTGAGAGTAACTTATAATAATTAATGTTGAATATGAATAATGTTGAGGGAGTATTCCTTATTTCATGGGCTATTCTGGGATTTATACTTTATTATTATATATATATATATATATATATATTTATATATATATATATATATATATATATATATACACATATACATATACATATACATATATATATATACACATATACATATATATATATATATATATATACATATACATATACATATACATATACTTATACATATACATATATATATAAAAAAACACGAAGCATTCAAATACTGATTTGGAAGTCGATTACCATGGCAATGGTCGAAGCATTCGGATCAGCCAATTTGCCAATTAATCAAATATTGAAAAATGGAGGAAAGTTTTGTTGTCTTATGTTTATGTTATCTTGGAAAGCAAAAAAAAACACTACAACCTAAATCTACATTAAGATTTAAAACTGCCACAAATAGATGAGTTTCCACTTTCCATCACTTAAAATCCATTCAAACCTTGAAAAATGTACTTCTGACATACAGTCAGTGAAATAAGTCGGCTACTGAACAAATTCAAATATAAATCCTAAACAAGGCAAAAAGACACTTATTCCCCCCCTCACGTGATATTTTCTATTAACGCCTGGATGCTTGAACAGTGTGCGATGTTACTGCACTGCATTAAAATTTGAACACATTAACAAAACATCTAGGTTTGTGGTTTCACTTATAGCAACAACAATCAATTGCAGACAGCGATGGTTAACTCAACCGGTTAAAATAAAGTGCTTGATTAAATTTGGTTGGTTGCTACTAAAGTTTATCAGTGCATCCATGTTATGCTTGTTTGATCCAAAACTACAACAGCTGGAATACCTACTATTTCACAACATAAATAAGCATAAAGCAGGCTGAATGATGAAAAAAAGAAATCACACAGCTGCAGAGTTTCAGCGTTGAAGCGGCTTACGTGACAGCATCATCTGTAACCATTTAAGTGAACAATCTGTTTTGAATCTAAAACCCATTTTAGCCTCAATAACCACTGTGTCTCACCTCCATCCCTGTCTCTGGCCCGGTGCGTATGGACAGCCTTTGCTCTGTTGTGCCCTGTGCTGTCGATGTGTTTGTTTTCAGGGCTGTCAGACCTCCTGAGCATTTTGCAGGGAGGAGTGACATCTGACGAGTCTCGCATCTTTTCATGCCGGTGGTCCCCTCCTGGATGGCTCTTGGTTGAGTATTTGAGAGCCTGTAGACACAAATCAAACACCTCACTACAATCTAGTATACAAAACTATTTCATCCTTTTATCACCATCGCAACGTCTTTTAAACCAGTATTACCCTCTTATTAAACACCATGTTTGGCTGTTCAACACTACTGCAATATCTGTCAAAGTAATTATGCATCAAAGTTTTAATATTTAAGGAATTCATTTGCATTCAATCAGCTAATAATTTATGATTTGAAAGCATCTAAATGTATCTCTCAATTCTTTCTAGTGCCACACTACTAAATAGCCACTTAATAGCTATAGTAGCTATGTTGGTATGGCTGTAGTAGTTTCTCAATTGGTACCAAACACAATGTTTGGCTGTTCAACAGCACTACAATATCTGTCAAAGTACTTATGCATCAAAGTTTTAATATTTAAGGAATTAATTTATATTCAATCAGCTAATTATTTATGATTTGAAAGCAACTAAATGTAGCTCTCAATTCTTTCCAGTGCTAAATTACTAAATAGCCACTTAATAGCTATATTAGCTATGCTGGTATGGCTGTAGTAGTTTCTCAATTGCTACCAATGTACTTATGTATACTGACATATTTATATATGTCTGATGATGATGAAGTAAACAGAATTATCAGACAACCTAGTATTCATCTTCGTCATTGCTTAGCAACTATATTTTTTAATTGAATTGTTTATTGGTTGTTTTGCTGTGTATATTTGGAACAGCTAAATGTAATCTCTCAATTCTTTCTTGTGCTACATTACTAAACAGACACTTAACAGCTACATTAGCTATGCTGGTATGGCTGTAGTAGTTTCTCAAGTGGTACCAATGTACTTATGTATACTGACATATTTATAATTTCTGATCATGATGAAGTAAACAGAACAACCTAGTATTCGTCATCGTCATTGCTCATCAACTATATTTGTTAATTTCATTATTTATTGGTTGTTTTGCTGTGTATATTTGGAACAGCTAAATGTAATCTCTCAATTCTTTCTAGTGCTACATTACTAAACAGCCACTTAATAGCTATATTAGCTATGCTGGTAGTAGTTTCCCAATTGGTACCAATGTACTTATGTATACTGACATATTTATATATATATGTATGATGATGATGATGATGAAGTAAACAGTATTACCTGACAACCTCGTCTTCGTCATTGCTTAGCAACTATATTTTTTAATTGAATTGTTTATTGGTTGTTTTGCTGTATATATTTGGAACAGCTAAATGTAATCTCTCAATTCTTTCTAGTGCTACATTACTAAATAGCCACTTAATAGCTATATTAGCTGGTATGGCTGTAGTAGTTTCTCAAGTGGTACCAATGTACTTATGTATACTGACATATTTATAATTTCTGATCATGATGAAGTAAACAGAACAACCTAGTGTTCGTCATCAACTATATTTTTTAATCTAATTGTTTATTGGTTGTTTTGCTGTGTATATTTGGAGCACTTGGGTGTTTCCAGAGCTTAGCTAGCTATATCCTTAAAATGACAGATTGCGGTCAGGCCCTAATCGGACTGAAGCAAGCTAACAGTAACAAGGCTAGCTTTGAGCTAAGCAGCGAAACTCCGCCTGTAACGTTTACCTTTTACACCAAAAACAGCCTCATTCGACGAATACATTCAGGCTTATGCTGTCATTACTAGATAATATAAGTATTTACAAGCATTTAGAGGTTAATTCAAAACAAAACCATGTACTTTTCCACCTTATTTTCCGCACTGACTGAGGCCTGTTGTGCTCTCCAGAAGCCTGAACCAGAGTGTCCATTTTAATCTGATTTGCTAGCTAGAAGCTAACAGTTAGCTTAACTAACAGTTACCTGATAGGGCTGAGAATCTCTTCGGTCGCACCTGCAACATATAAGAGAGAAAACACGTGTGAATATGAAGCTTCAAATGTCAAAAACATAGTTGAAAGTGCCGCAACAGATGAAAAAGTGCAAGTTTTCCAGACTCTTGTTATTTTGGTTTCACAGTGATAAAAATGGCGGATTGTCAAAAAGCGTAGCTAAGTAACGATCAAATGTATAAAGATGTTTACCCATCGCCGAGTCTCGGTTGTTTCCTCGCATACATTACCATCAATGCCGTGTTAGTGTGTTTGGAGTGGGAGGGGAAAGGTTGATTAACGGTATTATGTTGTTTTCTTCTTGATTTAGCGACTTTAAAATCGTATTTTCAATGCTATCGGCAGCACTGGTCGACACAGAGCGCCCTCTCACTCAGTCCATCTCACACTCACACATACAGTGTCTCTATCAAGGACTAGAGAAGGAGGCTCTGACACGGGGCTTTGGGCGGGGTATGACGCATGCGCAGTGTAACTGAAGTGCTGACCAGATTCTACTGCGCATGTGTGATACCCCCATAAATATGACATATGTTCAAGCCTCATTTAATAGGCCTTGGTCTCTATCTGCCCAGAGAAACGTAGCAGTGGAGCTGCGCGTAGGGTTGCCAGATATTTTGACACTCCACCAGTATAATAAAGCCTTTATAGGCAAGGCAAGGCAGTTTTATTTGTATAGCACATTTCAGCAACAGGGCAATTCAAAGTGCTTTACATAAACATTTAAGAACATTGCAACAAAGTGCAAAAGAACATTAAGACATAATTAAAACAGTTATAAAAACATTAAAGATTAGAAAATAAAAACAAGCTAGGATTGAAGTTAAAATAGAGTATAACACACAACAGTAAAAGTTATAGTGCAGTATAAGATCATTATCTGGTTTAATAAAAGGCAGCAGCAGCAAACAGGACAGTTTTAAGCTTTGATTTAAAAGAACTCAGAGTTGGAGCGGTTCCTGCAGGTTTCTGGGAGCTTGTTCCAAATATTTGGTGCATAAAAACTGAACGCTGCTTCTGCATGTTTAGTTCTGACTCTGGGGACACTAAGCAGACCTGATCCAGATGACTTGAGAGGTCTGGATGGTTCATAATATAGCAGAAGATCAGAAATCTATTTTGGCCCTAAACCATTTAGTGCTTTGTAAACCAGCAGGAGTATTTTGAAATCAATTCCCTGAGAGAGACATGGAGCCAGTGTAGAGACCTCAAGTCAATGATACTTGAGAAATGTAATCATATTATATATATGTAACCAACATTAAGTGCTGTTGCTTGTTGGTTTACATATGTTATTTTGATTTCTGTCAGCTATTATTATTACTTTTACTACAATATTAGCACATATGATAATCCTTCCTGCAGCTGTCAGACTCCACAACCAGCACTGCTCCCGGTAGACCACTTACACACCAAAAAACTGACAATAACCTGATATTTTCAGGTGGAAGTTCATTCATTCATTCATTCTCAATATCATTTTCCACTTGTGCAATTCTGTTAATAGTATTTTATTGTCAACACTGTATATACTGCTCCTATTTTTATACTTCCTTCTAATTAAATGGTTCATATTATTACACTTTGTTTAGCTCTTTTTTACTGTGTTAGCTGATGCATCTTGTTTTTTGCACTATACCCTTTGCTGCTGTACAATGCAAATTCCCCCAGTGGGACTAATAAAGGAATATCTTATCTTATCTTATCTTACACTCTGGGATTGTAACACAATAAAATAGAGGAATGGAGTATTAAAAATCCTCTAGTGTTAGTCTCAGGTGTCATGATTATGACATTTTTCATAATAACTCGAATTGAGTATTTTGGAGAAATATCCATCAGATAGGTTGACAAATGTGGGTATTTTTTTACAAACCTGGCAACTTAACTGCAACCCCCATTCTCCACCTCCCTCTTCCGATGGCAACATCCGGGACACCTACTGGTTGGGGCTGGAGGAGTGGAGCAGTCTCCAGAACTTGTAAACACTTTTATTTGTGATCCTGCTTTGGATAGATTGTAATGTTTTGTCCACAATATCCGCATTTTTAACGGTTAGATAATAAATTACCCAGGTAGTCCATTTGCAATCAAGTGCTGTAGATATCATAATACTATAAAGGCCATTACATTGAAGGCCTACAGCAGGCAGTGACTTGTTCTCTCCTGACATCTAGTGGTCATACTCTGACATCGCAAGCAACATTTATCATAACAGTAAATCCCTACATATTAATATTATTATTATTAATAATAATAATAAAAATAATAATAAAAATAATAATAACTTTATTTATATAGCAGCTTTCAAAACCATATTTACAAAGTGCTTTACAATAGAAACATGATACAAGTAACATCCAGAACTTAAGATCTAAACAAGATAAAATCATATAAATAGTTACAATAGTTACAGAAAATGCCATAATACAAAAGTGAGTCTTAAGAAGAGATTTAAAGGAAAATACTGAGTTTGTCTGCCTGAGATCCTCATTCAAGGCTTTAAAAACAAGCAGTAAAATATTAAAAAAATCAATTCTAAAACTACATGTACTCCCATCAGTAGTTCTTCTATAGCCACACATTATCCCACAAAATGATTTAATGTTTTGAAGGGCATAATTTCCATTGTCACATTAATTATAAATGACAAAGATGGTTTTATTTTGGTATTTTGATTGTGGTATTCACTGACTTTAGCTGAAATAAAAAGGTTCTGCAAATACCATTAGGCATAAAACAGTAGTAAAGTATTATAGAGGGACAGTATACAAATTTAACAAAATATGTATCATTAAAGATATAAATATATCCTATTAATTAAAGACTGTCACAAATAAGTCCCTTTGGGAAGCATCCTAGGAGTATAATAATTATTTGCAAGTCTACACTTAAGCCTTTGAAATGAAACAGTGTGTGCATGCAGAGCAGTCTCTTCCCATTTTGTGGCTTTGACCAGGTTGTATTGATGGTTCAGACAGAGTGAGTATCTGTCAGAAGGGTTAGCTGCAGGGCTCCATTGTTCCCAGACAATATACCCCACATCATATCCCAGGCTGAGGACAAAAGAAGCTGCGGTTCAGCGTTTTGGCATACAACACACTTTAATGTGGGGACAAAGGGGCACGAAACGGGGGGTTCTATTGTTGGCACATTTCTGGAACTTGTGCACACACAGACAGACAGACAGAGACACACACACACACACACATATAGCTTTTTGTGAATCTGTATTCTCAATCTTACTATAATGTAAGATGCTGTCTGTCTTCAGGTGTCCACTTATTTGCTGCATTTAATGAAAAACAGAGTTTATGAGTGTACGATTTCTCAGGATCAGTTTCAAGATTTTATTTGTCACATACTCAACATATCCCTTCACTGTGCAGTGAAATGCTTTGTTGCTGCCTCTAGTACTGTGCTTGGAATATAAATAAATAAATAAAAAAAAAAAAAATACAATATATACAACAGAGAAAATATGTACAACAGGTCAAGATAATATGTAGAAATATGAAATATGAGATATTAGATATAGTGCAGATGTGAAATGTGGTGAAGGTTATAGTCAACAGCATCAGAGGTGTAGTCTGTCAGGAGCCTTGGCAGTATCCTCCTCCAATGCTCAGTAGGAATACACACACTTGACTGTGACTGAAGATACACTGATCTAACCTCAGCTATTTTATTTATTTATTTATCATTTTGTAGAAGAATCAGCTCACAAGCTTTTTCAAAGAGTCTTTTCTGGTCTTTTACTACTTGTTGCGTTATGTCTGAAGATAACCTGTAGGGGGAGACATCAAACAACGTTTCTCTATATGTCTAATATTAATTAAAGCAACAAAACTCACCCAATTCTTATTATTATTATATTATGATATTATTATTATTATTATTAATAATAATAATAATAATAATAATATTGATATTATTAATATTATTATTATTATTATTATTATTATTATTACAAGTTCACTTTATTCCAATTATTAAAGAAAATACAGCTGAATAAAATATTGTTTCTCTCAGGACTAGGCTATAAAAACTGACAAAACATAAAAAAACATTAGATAATAAGCAGTACATGGGTGCATAAAAAAAAAAAAAACTCAATGCAAAAATATCTTTGGCATAAAATATTTGTAGATGTCAGTGATTTTACAAGTGGCGAGCAGATATATAGACTAAAGTTTGATAGATACTCCAACATATGTGCAAGTGCAATTATGACTTGTGTTTAAAATAAGGGGCTTTCTAAAAACAAAATTAATAAATCATATTAATTTGACACAGATCTAATTCATGTTGCAATTGTCTGGCATTTGTTTGTAATGATTTAATTGAAAGAAAATAGCCTATGTTTAATAATATAATAGCAATTCACAAGAAGATAAGATAAGATATTATAAGCTATTCCTTTATTAGTCCCGCAGTGGGGAAATGTGCAGTGTACAGCAGCAAAGGGGATCGTGCAAAAAAACAGATGCATCAGCTAACACAGTAAAAAAAAGAGCTAAACAAAGTGTGACAAAATATGAACCATTTAAATAGAAGGAAGTGTAAAAATAGGAGCAGTATATACAGTATTGACAATAAACAGAATATTAACAAAATTGCACAAGTGGAAAATGATATTGCACAGTGAGAATGATTGAATGAAATTCCACCTGAAAATATCAGGATATTGTCAGGTTTTTTGTTTTGTAAATTGCAGCTTCTTATGAATATTCATATATATATCTATGAACACTGTTTCTCAACGCTGTCCAAGTGCGATTGTTTTGTTTTCTCCTGTTGGCGGATAAGCGAATCTACCACGGAGGGCGTTAGCTGATGACCGACAGCACCACAAGCCAATCAAAACACAGAACTGAACCACTGACCACGCCCTAATAGCACACTGACCAATGAGCGAACAGATTGGGCGGTGAGTGGGCGGGCTCTTTGGTAAAACCCCCTGTACGGCGCAGATCCCAGAACAGTTTTGTTAACGTTAACGTTGTGTCTAAATAACACAAAACCGTCTCCAAATCAGCGCCTTGACAGAGCAGTTTTATCTGTCTTGGGAGAGAGAGAGTGGCACTGCCGAGGCGTCACATATTGAAAGGTTTGTGTTCACTAGATATAGCCACAGAGAGCAAGGGATGCGTTAAAACGCGGTTTCTAAAAGTGGGAGAATAAAACAACTGGAAAGTTTTTGCTTTTCGAAAGGAACCTTTTGGAGTAGCAGCAAGAAACCATTCAACACCAACCTCCGATGCAAAGTGAGTACCAACATATTATGCATCCAGCTAAACAACTTGCCTTCACTATAGTCAAGTGGATGACCTAATGATAGAGCAATGTTACTAGACTTGGTTTGTGTAAGTAAGTTAGCTAGGTGCATACTATTAAAGTAAACCTCTGGGAGTATATCCAGGCTATAAAACAGCTTTTACTTGACCTAAAAACTAACCCTGGACACTCAAATGTTTTAATTCTGTACTAAAATGTGACTTTTTAGTTGCTTTCTGTTTTAATAGAGTTGCACCTGACATTTTGAGGAATGTTTCCGTGGGTCAGTGAACGTAGCTGTAGTGTAGCACAATGTGACGGAATTACAATGATAAGTTGCTATAGTTACAAGTACTTTAACTACACTAACCTCTTATTACAGCCCCAGTTTAGCCTTGAAAACAAAAGGAAATAAATAGTCTAGACTCTAGGTATGGTAACATTATATTATAATGACAATTTCCTCGTGTCACAACCCTCAACTTCCACAAAACACACACACACCCTAAAGTTCCTCCTCCTCCTCCTGCTCCTCTCCAGGAAGTACACTTTGCCATGTGTAGCATCATGGCCAGAGGGTATGCAGAGCCCATGTATCCATCATTCTCTTTTAAAACATCATCTTTTTTTATCCATCACCCTATTAAACACCATCCTTTTATCCATCATTCTTTTTACTCCTATCTATCTATCTATTTATATTTATTTTTACTTTATTTTATCTTGCCTTAATTTGATTTGCACCCTGACTGACCGCTCTCAAGCACACACACTGTACACAATCACATGATATTGATCTTGCCCAGTTATTTGTCTTTTTTTAAAGTTTTCTTTATTTCTTTTTTTCTTTAATTTATTTTTCTCTCCATTTAGTTTTATCCATATTTCATTTTATTTTACTTTGTTATGTGGAAAAGAAAGGAAAAAAAATAATATATATTATATATATTATATATATATATAAAACAAGAAAAAAACAACAACTCCTCAACTGGCCGGGCATGGGCCATGCTGCCTCAACACCAACTTGGCTCCTCCTCCATCTCCTCTCTCCTCCCTCCAATGATTGCCTATGGATAGAAAAGGGCATAAGCCCTGAGCTATCAAACCAGGCTCACGAATCTACGAGCCCTTGTGCCCCCGGCGAAGTCATGTGTGGTGACACGGAGCTTGTCACGGGCTGACATCGCCAAGCCTCTCTGAGCTGGCAGCCTCACTGGGAGACTCAGCACTTGGCCAGCTTCCAACACATCCACAACTCAGACATTTGTTTTGCATAATTTCGATTTGTATATTATAATGATAGGGGACGCCATGTGTTTTTTGTCTTGCACCATTCTTTCCTAAACCATTGTCGCTTGAGGGTACTCCATGATGTGAATAAGCCCTTGTCACTTGAGAGACCCTTGTGTATCTTTACTTGAAAACTGCTTAACAACACTCTCAAAAGCCACAATATCATCTGCTTCCTGATGTGGTAAAAATCCACAGAGACCCAAGATGTCGGTAGCAATTTTTTGAAAATGGAAATGCCATTATTATGCATTGAGTCATTTGTTCCCCTCGACAGAGTCTGCATACTTCTTGAATGCACACATGGTCATCATTCACGCAAAAGTGCAGTGCTTGATGTTTAGGCACTGGAAAAAAAAGTTAATTCAGATGTTAAACCGCTTGTAGGTTAGAGGAGCATCTTTACAGCTAAAATGAAGGAACCAAGAAACTGCAGAGCTGTATTCCTTGTTACTCGGCGTATTGCTTTCAAAGCGTTCCATTTAGACCTAGTGTATAAAGTAGAGCTGTCAAAGTTAACGCGTTTACGCAAAATTGTTTTAACGCCCCTAATTTCTTTAAGGCATTAACGCAACTTGCAATTGTTAGGTTAGCGGGTTCAGTTTTAAAGCTAAAGTGAAGATACTGGCATCATATGAAACTAAAAAACCTAAAGAATCCATTGGTACCCAAAAACTGTCCCATGTTGATAAGAGTATTAAATACTTGACAAATCTCCCTTTTAAGTTACATTTTGAAGGTGCGATTAATTTGCGATTAATTGGAATTTACTGTGGACAACCATGCAATTAATCGGGATTAAATATTTGAATCGATTGACAGCCCTAGTATATAGCTTCATTCATTTGAAACCTCACTGCTTGCTTGCCAGGTACAATGTCTGCATTATTCTCCATCATTCTTTACCATTGTTTCTTGTTGGCCTCCTCATCACTGCACTGTTATGGTGCTCTGGCTGTGAAAAAAAGAGAAAGACAATGACCTTCCTTTGCTTGTATTTGAATGCCACTGAGGAGACTCTCCAGAGAGCCGGCATTTCTGTGTAAACTCTGAAGCCTCAATGGCTTGTCTGCAGTTTTGGCTAGCTCCTCTGCTCTCGCTAGGAGTAGCCTAGTTCTTCTTTTAAATCTTGCCTAGAAGAAGCTGGGAGGCCTTTAGTCTGTATTCCAGCTGGGCAGAGGGGGGACTCTTCCAGGAGACTTTGATTATAAGTATTTCAGTCCAGTTCATTACTTTGGCTTGTATTGTTTATGAGGTCAACAGCTTAGCATCATGACCAGTGTGTGATGGCTTCATTATGTCCTCACTTTACATGGTAAATGTGCTAAACTTGAATTCTAAATTTCCTTTGAAAAGTGAGTTTTTATTATCACATTATATTTAGTCTTTGGGCACATGGGACTATTGTTTTTTTTTTCTTTTTTCTAGGGCATTTTCTACCATTTTTGGAAAAAACAGTAGTCCCATGTGCCCAAAGATTAAATAAAGTATTATAAGAAATATCATACTATCAAAGATATGCACACATATCCAGTGCAAATAAATGATTTCATATGGAAAACATTTAATAAAAGTTACACAGGAAATATGCCTGTAAGCAAACAGACATATTTCCTTAAAGTGCATTGAAATCCATTGGAACTAACGGAGAATGGATTCTCAAGCGAATGTTTTCACATGCTACATGTCATATAATAGTTTTGTGCAACTTTTATTTATATGGACTTTGTAGATAGGAGGCCCTCAAATGTGTATATTGAATATAATAAAAATCACTACAATTTACTGCTTATTCTAGGGCATTTTCTACAATGTTTGGAAAAAACAGTAGTCCTATGTGCCCAAAGACCAAATATAGTATGACAAGAAAAAAATTACAAGGAGCACAATCAAGTATTCGGTATCTATGAGCTCATAACAAGTTCAACTTCAAAGGTATGCACACATGTGAAGTGCAAAAAAAAAAAGTTTTCATATGGAAAACATTTAAAAAACACAATTTCAGCGTTTTTCCTTATTTTTCAAAAATCCTGACTTTTACCATTGATAAAAGTGTGATTTTTCTTGTCGTTCAAGTTGTACTGTTAGATACTTGCCCAATGTATGTCCATACCAAATTTCAAGACTTTTGACCAATCGCAACAAGTGTTGTGGCATTTTTCCTTAAATATAGTCTTTTGACACAAATGGGTTAATGAAGTGACTGAAGGCATCATGCAGGAAGGGAAAAGTGTTCAAAAGGGCTGCAAAGGTTTGCCACATGGACATAGTCTTGGTTGGCCTGCATGTGTCAGTGCCTGTGACATGAAAACAGATGCTTGATTTTCAGTGCCCACAGTGCTGGAGTGTGTATATGGAGCATAGGCAGCCAAGGTCAGGGCGGGGTCGGATGCAGCGGCTCAGACGAGGCCCAGCGTAGGAGGCTTTGCCCTGTGTTGGTTGTCTGAACAGGTGTCTCCCGAGCTGCAGCGCCGCATAGCTCACATTCCCAGGGTTTTGTTCCTGGCATGGAGGGTCAGCGAGTAGGGTGGAGGGAAGTGTGGGAACTGAGAATGCTATGCTCGCAAGGCTCAACTCAGAACAGAATTCATCCGAGCAACCTGCTGATTGAGACAAACGCTTCCTGTCATTGCAACAGCGCAGCTTGTGTTGATGAGGAACCTGTCAGCAGCCCATTGCGCTGTTCACGGCCAGGGACAAAGCCCAGAGTGGGCTTCCATAGATGCTTGTCAGCAGCAAGGCTATTTTCTTGGGGCTTAAGGGTGGGGAGGATATAGTGGTTTAAGACTCTTAATCCAAGCATTAGTTTGGATCACTATCAGCTCACTCACTTGTCATTTTAAACCTCATTGTTTATTTCACTCACCTTTTTTTCTTACCCATTCCTTAAAAAACACCTACACAGATCATTTATATTAAATATCACACAGGGACTAAATTGATAGGGTCCAAGGACAAGCAGTAAACAATGGCTCTTCTCATTGTGACAGCCAGGAATACAACAATTTGAAATTTCTGTTCTGTCATTTTGGTACCCTAGTAAAGCAAAAGACTAGAGCAGCCAGAGAATTGAAAGTAGAGCTTGTCAGATCGTTTAACAGTGACTGTGTTTCAGCAGCATTAGCTAGTGAGTCATCTGCCTCTTCATCAAGCATCGAGTGGTTTCTCAGCGCAGGTCTCTGAGCGCTGCCTCCTGACACATTGAGGTGAACCTACTCTACTACCAGCCATTGCTAAATTTGGCATCATATAGAATATGAATACAAGTACGCTGTTGCAGTAGCTTAATCCAGTTATAACGTCTGCAACCAGACTGATCAAAACGTTTTCATACTGCATATGTATATTTGTCTGAGGTCTTAGTTATTACACTTATGCAGAGTCAGTGTTGCAGTCCATATTGTAATATGATCATTGGAGGGATGTCACAATACCAGAAATGTAATAGTCGATACCAATACCAGTGAAATTCTATGATTCTCGATACCAATTTGATACCACGGTTAAAAAACAAAATTAAAACAATAAATCCCATGTACTTCAACATACACTCCTTTATTACTGTTGGCATACTGTTTTTGTTAGGAAGTTAAACAGATCATAATTCCCTCTCTATTATCTATTTTATATTGCTGTGAAAACATCTCCTTCAAACAACTTTATTTATTCAAGTTTTTTGCCCAAAACTACATTTTACAAGATTACATCTGGACACATCATGAGAATGTTAGAATTAACCTCTTCCCAATACTAATTTTTACTGAATAGACGAGAACCTGAATGCCTCATAATGGCAACTCTCGTGTTGAAAACGGCAGGACAAGAGCTGACGTTAACTAGCTCTCCTCCTGTCGATTTCAACACAGATTTGTTGTTTGCAATGTAGCATTATCAGGGAAAAAGAGTGTCCCCTGGACGCGCCGATAGTGAGTTTACTGCGTCCCAAACACATTTTCTATCGTCCCCAGGACAACGGGACGCCATAAGTCTTGAACCGTGATGGTGCGGTACCTGCAGTACTGTAAAAAAATGAGTACGTCACGTTTTCAGAATTTTTGCATCAACTTTGTACCGAAGTATCAGTTCATGTGACATAGATCTTTGAGTCAGTCGACCTTGGTTTATCACTGACTGACGAATCATCATTATGGTTCTTTTGAATTGAGCAACATACAGTATATACAGAGGACAGGATGTCATCTAACCATCCCTACACCCACAACCCTAAAACCACATCATTAGCCGAACTGTTCTTTCATTCATTCAATTCATCCATCTATTTATCCATCCATCCTGCTATCCATGCATACTCAACATCTTACTCGATGGCATCACTAATCTCAGTTGCAGTGGACTTGTGAGCCTCCTGCTGCTGTGCTCATCCCGGACGGAGAGATTAAAGTGATGTACTTGGCGGGGTCTCTGGCAGGGTCACAGATGATGAGCATCACCAGTACACCAGTAGTGATGCTGTGTTGTTTTGCCCCCTGCCCGCCCTACTAGAGGTGTAGAGTTTCTCTCAGTGCCCCCCTAAACTTCTGCGCTGCTGCATGCGCTGGAATGAGCCCACCCAGCAAATGGCAGCCATCAGACACCTGCGTTGGCTTTGGTATATTCCCTCCCCTAAGCAGTGCTCAGGCATGCTGGCATCCTGACTCACCGCCTCTCTGCTTTTGATGGAGAAAGCAGAGAGGCTGAGTGAACGGTGGTAGCATTAATAAAAGCACCGGGTGTGGGAAAGCGAGTCAGGCTGAACCCTCAGGGAGAAGGTTAAGCCATAATGTGTTACTGTATATAGGTGTAGACGTGAGTGGTCCAAAAGTGCAGTGTTTTGCTATGGGACACTGTTTCATTCCTGTTTTAAAGCATACACTATTAAAGTGCAAAGCTCCAGATGTAGAATACAGTGGTCCTCCTATTCAGTTTGATAGCCAAACTCTGTGGTTTGCATTTAAAGCCTTGGGCTAACAGGAACTTGTACTACAGTACGAGCTATTGCTGTGGGAATACTGTATACACAAAATACCTTGATCATAATCTTGCAAATTTGGAGTAAGGTTTTGTAAGTCCATTGTTTAAAGCTAAATTGTTGCACAATCGACATAGTGGAGACATACTTTAATACCCATTTTCCACCAAAATTAGCTTTCAAACTCTCAAACCACCAATTGGTGATTGTTGGAACAGTGGAAAGACTAACAAAGACGTTTTTTTAAGAGTTACATTTTGTTTCTGTCAAGTTTGAATGAAGTGTCTTTTACAATGATCAGCGAGGCAAAATGACTGTTTATGTCAATGGAGTCCGGTAGCTTTGAGGAGAGCAGATAATGGCTGTTTCTTTCCACATCTAACTTTTTAAATAAGTGTTTATTTCGACCAAACCAGAGCTGCTGATTGTTGGAACAGTGGAAAGACTAACAAATGCGGTATTGATGAGTTTTATTTTGTGTCTGTCGAGTTTGGATGAAGTGTGTTTTGCGATCAGCGTGGTAAAATTACTGTTTCTGTCAATGGAGTCTGGTAGCTTTGAGGAGAGCACATAATGCCTGTTTCTTTCCACATCTAACTTTTTAAATAAGTGTTTATTTTGACCAAACCAGAGCTGCTGATTGTTGGAACAGTGGAAAGACTAACAAATGTGGTATTGATGAGTTGTATTTTGTTTCTGTCGAGTTTGAATGAAGTGTGTTTTGCGATCAGAGAGGTCAAATTAATGTTTATGTCAACGGAGTCGACGAGTCGATGAGTTTTTTTTTGCATTAGTGTGAAAGTGTATTTCGATGATCAGCAACATAAAATGTGACTGGGGTCAGAGGAGAGCCTATTAATTGTATTTTTTGTACGTTAATAAATTATTATAATTGTCCAAATCCCTGTTGATCCCTTTTACAAAATTAGCGGGTCCATCCGGGTGTCATGTTTCCATCACTGCCGATCGGAGCTGTAGCCGATAAATACTCGTGACTACTGCAGAGTCATTTGTACTGGGAATGAATGCCGATTGAAACCTTTCCCACTAAAGACAACAGCCAGATATTAGTGGGTGTTAGTGGTTATATGTCCAGCTGGTAAGCGGCAAAAGTCTGTTACAGCTTGTAACCAATTTGTCAGTAGTCAGTGAGGGCTATAGTCTTACATAGCGAGGCAGTGGGTTCCCTTGACTGACGTCAAGCTTATTTGTCAAATTTTGTTTTATTTATGAGGGGTTTCCATTCATGGCCCCTGCCTAGCATTACTACGCCTATTCCCCTTATGGCAGCCCTGTGAATAATTCAACATACTAGGAGCGAACACGACCAAAATAGGCTAAAGTGTGTACTTGTTTGTGGCTCTGTCCAGTAAATCACAGCAACCGCAGAGGATTTGTAGTAGTATGTAGTATTCATGTTAGTATTTGTATGCTCATGCTGAGGGAAAATTGACGTGAGGACTTTCTGAATTCATGTCAAGCAGACAAGTTTGAAGATAAGGCACCGGACAATACTTGCTATTTTTGCCACTTGACCCCACAGCTCCAAGTTTGCGGCATCAGCGCGAGAGGATCTATGTCAGCGATGGGTATCCGGTGCTGTATTAATGGACCATGAGGTTACAATATTCATGTAGCTTGTGTTGATATTTAGAGTGCTTCGGGAAGCTTGGTTACCTTACACTCTGGTATGTTTTCCTTCCTGCCCTGATCTCTAAAGATGACCGTGACAGTAACATGACCGTGCTGTATAAACCGTAATTCATCAAACGGTAATTAATACGCAGTAATGTTGTAACACACACATTGCACACTGATGTCACCACCATCTGCTCCTTGGCTGTTGGAGGGTCTGCATGGATACAACCTGCACTCTCACATGTTAAATCCAAAGTGGTAAACACTACACATACAGTAAAGTATGGAAACACTTTGGGTTTCACACATTGACAGGAAAAGCAGAACTAGACATGATGGCTAAAGCTGCATGCTGACTCGGTAACGTGCGGTCAAGCCAGCCGTCACTCTCATCTCCGTGGTCAAATCAGCTGATGCTACAACTATAGAGCACCCATATACTGACATTTATGTTAAATGCGTTCAAACGGCCCAGATGGAGCTGACGGTAAGAGCTTAGCGACGGACTAGGCAACGTTAGTAGAAGTATACACGTGTGACTATGTCTGGTTTTCAAAATAAGGTGTTAACAAAGTGAATTTACAAAACACATTTATGGAAATAAGATTGATTGATTATATTCACCAGAAGTATAAAACATTATCCTTATACATTAAAAAGAAAATACCACTAATTTGTGAGGGAAATGTCTTTATTCTTTGATTTTTGGGTTAATGGAAAAAATGTAATAAACAATTGCTGACAATGACTGATGTATTTGACTTCTCTGAATACATACATGCTGAAAATCAAAAAATTTTACTGGATTACTTTAGAGATTTTCCAAAGTAAAAGACCCTAGAAATGTATAAATCAACTTTTTTCCAATGGTCTAGTGTTTAAAAAGTGAACAAATCATAATATCGAATCACAATACATATCGAATCAGCACCCAAGTATAGTGATGGTATCAAATACGGAGATACAGTAGGTGTATCGTCCCAGCCCTACCATTTAACCACATTTACTCAGTGGATTGCTGTATTCATTTAAGTGTCATTTCCTGATGCCACTCAAGATATCGATTCCACCCTTGACCTTGCAGCAGTATGAGCATTGATTTAATGACTGGTAGGAGACGGGGGGGAAGACTGAATAATGTGGTGTGCTTGAGTTCTTTGTGACGGTGGGTGGGGTCTCGCTGAGGCCTTGAGTCCTTCAGAATAGTGCTGATTAGCCCCAAGAGGGTTTTCTTTAGCTGCCTGTTTTCCCCCAGTTGGCACGGACTCCAGACAGCGACGCTGGTTTTCACGGGCTAAATCCCCCCTTTGTGTGTGGGGCGTCTCAAGTAGTGTCAGCTGTAGCTCTGTACACTTGTTGCTGTGTCTCCTGCCACCTCCTTCTGGCTGCAGGCCCCCACCGAGGCTGAGTTTTCATTTGCCTGTTAACATCTCTGCCCCCCCTTAATTGCCTCTCGACAACGCGTAAATGTTTCATCGGCAGAAGGAGGTCTGTGTGCATGTGTGTGTGAATACATGCTTTTGTCTCTGAACTTGAAAGCATGTTTCTCAAGCTCCCGTGTGCATACATGTTTGTGTGTGTGCATGTATCGGACAGGCATTCATTCTTCTTTACCCCACTTTGGCCCATTCTCTGTCTATTCCCCCGTTGCTCATTGAGTGCAATTACAGCAATTTGACTGTGAATGCCCTTTCAGAAGAGCCTATTAGAACCATTAACTATGCAATCTGCACTCTTTGATGGCTTGGCCCACGTGATTAAAACTATTCAATGTGGATGATGGCAGACAAGGGGAAAGGATTGTTGGCCATCTAAACCAATAGGACTCCGTGTGCTGTACTCAGATTATTTAGTTTAAAAGTGCCCATTATCCTCCCCTAAGTTAGATGTTACTTACATGTCCACTAACAGATGGATCTACAAGTAATCTAGTGATAACTTCAGGCCTATTAGTGACTGAGTAATACGGTTTAGTTGTCAGAATAATCCTGATCATTTCTGCTATGGTGGCAGAGAGAGTTTAACACACTGCGGCTTAAGAAAAACACAAGCAGATGAACTGACCCATTCACTAATAACAACACATATGCCAAAACACTGGAAATAAATAAAAACATGTTCACCAATTGAATGAATATGTGGCATAAAGAACTGCGCTACACAGAAAACGCAAGTAAATGGTATGACCAGTAGCTTATAGTGGCTATAATATGAGCTAATATTAGCAAGCCTAGATAGATATTGCTGTGTAAATGATGTTAATGTGACAGTTTACTGACTTTGTGTCTATTCTCTACTTGAGGTACTGTGAAACTACATTTCCAATAACTCCAGAGCTTTGTGAAGTCCAAAAATCAAAATACATTGAAAAAAAGATAGATATGATAATTTCCAAAATTCACAATATGTTGTTATCTCACAAAATATTCTGCTTCAGTCCATATTTGTTGGTGTTTAGCCTTTCAAAAACAACATTTTCACTGCTAATATTTTAGTGAATTTTCTTGTATTTTATTTTGGGTAACTCACATTTCCTCGAGCACTATCATGTAATTTGCCAGTTTAATCAGCTTTGCCACACTGGGTGTAAAACGTCCAAAAGCTGCCTTCAGATGACATAGATGATACAAAACCAGCGCGAGTAGCTGCCATAATTTGAGCCTCATGTTGTCACAGATGTGATTTGGCATTCGCCCTTTATTTACGAAGCATCCTAAGATTTGAACAGCTGTAATCACTCCCTGCTGCCTATCATACGGGGCCCTTATATCAAAGGACAGGCTTCTCGGCTGACTTATCCCCTAGTTAGCTCACCACTAATTGCTGAGTAACCTCGTGGAAATGCCGTTGAGTGGAGGTTTTTGGCTCTGGTGAAATTAAAGTGTGATATTTATAGTGTGCTTTGGATTGTGGAGCCTTGATAACAGAGGGCATGTGGTGTTCATGCAGCAGTGTGTGTGGGAGTAGTAGTTTACAATGATGGTGACTGCGTCATCATGCAGTTCGTAGTCCGTTGAGATTTGAATGGAGTTTGAATAAATGGACTCGGCAGGGTGGAGTTGGTTGGTTTGTAGGTTCACTGGGTCAGAGAGTTTGTTCATGGTGCAATGTACAATATGTTAAAGGACTGTAGCTTGCATGGGTCGACATGTTACTGGATAACTTAAAACTACAGCACATGTGACACAATGGATTGTCTTAATGTGTAAAATGTTTGAGCTAGTCCAGTTGCGTGGGGGATTGTAACAATATAACTATCTAAAAAAACAAATTATTGTTGAAGTAATAAGGTCATTAAGATGCTGCCAGTTTCTTAGTCCTCCCCCAACCCCACGGCTCTCACAGTTGCTCATTATAACGGCTCTTGTAATGCTTTTTCTGTTCACCCAGTTTCCTCTCTTACTTCCGGGGTCGTTCGGCACCAGATCGAGACAAAGCAGCTCTTTCTTTGTCCGTTTTGAAGTCGTCCCTTCAGCGGCTGGATGCTAATCTGACCGACCATCAGCAGCCCTCTGTCATGGTCAGGGAAAGACAGATACAGAGAGAAAAGACTGGGAGAGATAGGGGGTGGCATGGAGGGTGATGACTGGACCATTTGGCATCCGGTGAACAGAGGAGTATTGTGTGCCAGTGGGCCGCTGTGGAACAGACCGCTTCGTTACAGACCGCTTCGTTACAGGATAGAACTGGTGTTAAAGATCCAAAATCTTTTGGGGGGAGATCTGCCAGGGATACATTCACCAACCGTCCACCTGAGAATGGAATTCCCACCATAAATTCAGACCTGCAGTATAAACAAATGTACATATAAATTAGGGCTGTCAAAGCGACAATAACGTCACTAATTTCTTTAACGAAAGTAGTGATTTTTAGGTTGTAGCTCATTTTTAAATGTAGAATAAAGATAGGTATATCATATCATATCTGGTATCATATGAAACTAGAAAAACCTAAGGAATCCATTGGTATCAACAATGTCATACTAGCATGTCGCAAAGGAGGTTAAATAATACTTCAAACAAAGCTACATTTTGACAAGGAAAAACTGCCATTTTCAAAGGAGTCCCTTGATCTCTGACCTCAAGATATGTGAATGAAAATGGGTTCTATGGGTACCCACGATTCTCCCCTTTACAGACATACCCACTTTATGATAATCACATGCAGTTTTAAGTCATAGTCAAGTCAACACACTGACAGCTGTTGTTTGAGTTTGCCATGTTAAGATTTGAGCATATTTGTTTTGTTTTGTCAACATATGATGTTTTGGTACACTGTACTTTTGATTCTTTTTGAGCTAATATAACTATTAATGGGATATTGGGCTCCATGTAAACATTGCTAACACAAACCATTAGCTGTTGGTCCAACAGGAAACTAAAGAGGAAATATTGGTCTCATGTAAACTTCATTAGTTTGTGTCACAGGATCATGGTGTGAGCTAATTTAATAAAGCAACACTAGTCACAAGGTTAGCAAAGGTTACAGATTCAAGGACAGGATTCTTCCTTGTGAAAGATAACATAATTAAGTCGATACACAGTCTTCCAATCATGCATTGTTTTAGGCCTTGACTAGCAAATGTCAAGTTATAATTTCATTTTGGAATCATGCACTTTGACTCTGAATGTGTATTTGTCTGTGATCTAGAAAGGCAACTACTCCCCACAAGAGAAGGAAGTAGTGTGCACGTTAAGCTTTCAAGTAGAGTAAAGAGAGATTGAAGTTGCTTTGTTAATCAACCTGGGTTTCAAATTACTTGGATTTTTCCTGGACTGTCTTTGAAAATCCTAAAAGAATGTATTAAAAGTTGAAATCTTATCTTTGGTTTATAATTCAACGTGACCTTTAACATAAATCGAACATCAAACGCGATGTTTATTTCTGTTCATAAAGTTATAATTTATCCAAAACATTGTTTATTTTATTTTAAAAAGTAATTTTATTGGTTTGTTATTTATAATTTGCACGTTTGTTTTGATTTTGATGTTAATAAAAATATTTTTTTTATGTGTAAAAAGTAGCATTTGGTCAAAAAACAAGATTTTGCATAAGAATAAAAGCTAGAATCGGTAAGTGTTGGCTGTTGACTCGTTAGCGAGCCTTAACTGCAAAGTTACGGTTAATATCAAACAATCTAATGTTAGCTAATTGGTAACATTAATACTAGAAAGCTTACCTCATTGACATGGGTTGAATAATTCGTCATTGCCGCTGTGGCTGTCGTGATGTCAGAGGCCGGCGGTATGCGTTGTGTGTGTACATGCGGGACAGATCGGGCACTGACAGTGTATGTGCGTACGTGTGTTTATGTTGTCAAGCAGATTTAATGATAACTGTGTGTCATTTTCATTGCCGTCCATTTCCAATGGGTATTTTTCTTTCAACTCTCATCCATAATTCGTCCCAAAATTAATTTCCATCCTCCTCAATCCTATTTTTTCGACGACGGGACGTCCTTAGGCTCGAGCCATTCAAAGGTGTGTCTAAGCCTAGGTGCCAATATTACCTTTAGCCTACCAGAGAGAAGTAGTACCTCGTCATCAGATATGTGTGCACTGTAAATCCCACAAATGTCAAAACCTTCCTGGAGGTGAAACACTATATGCGAGCATAAACACAAGATCCCTTGCTTGCAGCAGCTTGTACTGAAAATAAGTGTCACTTCATTAAACATAAATATCATTTTGTGTGCCTATAAAGGAGTTTCCCAACAGGAACACCAATATATAGTTCTTTATTCAGATTAAGATGAATTCAGATTAAGTGAACACCTCTGGTGTACTTCCACATGTTTGACAGCTCCTACACAGTTATAGGATACCTCATTTTGCCTAATGGGTGGACAGAGGAAGTGGGTTGTGTAGGGGTCAAAGGTAAAGCCATAAGGTCAGCAAGCTATCTTGTGTTGAGTTTCAAACCATTTTTCTTGTGTTAGCTGACTTGGTGACGGTTCTCAACTATCACAACCCAACGCAGTGCACATTTTATTCCAAACAAACACTGCGGCAGCTGATTTTGCTGAGTAGCACAACTTCAGCCGGAGGGAGGAACTAATAAACAGTGAGATCAGCTTCTGTAGTGTTTGGAATGAAAATATACTGAGTCTTAAGACCACAGTGGCTGATGGGTGAGAACCACTGACACAGAGGATTTGACATCATAGCCTGCTAAGCTTCATCCTCTGTATGTTGTTATACCTTATAGTTTTTTTTTGTCAATGTTGATCTTAACTTGAAAAGCGTAGTGAGGCAGTCTTCCTGTAGGACTACAATGACTACAATGGAGCATGGATCATCATTACTAACAGTCTAGATTGATATCTGCCTGGATTAATCCATGCAAAACAATTCAAATGGCCAGCAGCCAGGTTAAACAGGCTGTCGCCACCAAAGGAGAAACCAGTATGAAACAGAGCTGTTGGAGATGTGTTTGAAAGCAGGAGAACCATTTATATGAATCAGAATCAGAATCAATGACAACTTCTTCCTTTTATGAAATGTTGTGTAGTTTATTTTTTTGTGAACTGTATAAGGAATTTGTCACATTGGGTAAAATCTTCCCTGTAATTAGTACTGCTATTTTAAAATGCATTGGGTATCCTGAATACAGTAATAACATTTTGCTCATAGGAATCATTGTCAGCTCTATGTTGTTTATTACTTCTTTGACATCTGTTGATTATGAGTAAACCTTCCATTTCTGTCCTCCTCTATGTGTCTTTAAGAGGGGCAGTGCGAGACATTTCTCTGCTCTGTAATATATATTAATTAGGGCTGTCAATCAATTAAAATATTTAATCACATGATTGTCCATAGTTAACTGCGATCAATCACAAATTAATCACAAATTTTTATCTGTTCAAAATATACCTTTTAAAGGGAGATTTGTCAAGTATTTAATACTCTTATCAACATGGGAGCGGGCAAATATGCTTGCTTCATGCAAATGTAGGTATATATAGGTATTACTGGAAATCAATTAACAACACAAAACAATGTCAAATATTGTCCAGAAACCCTCACAGGTACTGCATTTAGCATAACATGGCAAACTCAAGCCCAACAGGCAACAACATCTGTCAGTGTGTCAGTGTGCTGACTTGAAACTGCATGCGATTGTCATAAAGTGGGCATATCTGTAAAGGGGAGACTCGTGGGTACCCATAGAACCCATTTTCATTCACATATCTTGAGGTCAGAGGTCAAGGGACCCCTTTGAAAATGGCCATGCCAGTTTTTCCTCACCAAAATGTAGCTCAAGTTTCGAGCGTTATTTAACCTCCTTCGTGAAAAGCTAGTATGACATGGTTGGTGCCAATGGATTCCTTAGGTTTTCTAGCTACAACCTCCGAAAGATCGATTGTGTTAACACGTTATTATCGCGTTAACTTTAACAGCCCTAATATTAATACACCAGTTAGAAAAGATCTGATCCAAAGGAAGATTATTGCTTTGCTTGTTGTAACATTTTGATGTGATTGATACTAATTTGGCTCGGGACTGTGTTTGTATATCGGGATGTCAAGAAATGATACATATTCACATGATTTCTTCTTGATTAACTTGCATCTGCTCAAGGTGTGTTTGATTCTCTTTAGATGGATGGTAATTGCAGGATATAAAAGAGAAAACAAAGCTTGTTGGCAGAGGAAAGATGTCAAAAAACATCATCTACAACACTTGAAGTTAATCTGCAAGTGTTTGTGAGTGTGACACAAAGTTACCATTTTTCCTGGCGTGCACTGTGGTATCAAAGTGCATCGCACCATCTCAGTCCTGAAGTGACATTTACACTTAAACATAGAGGCACACACAGAAGCCTGCGAACATGTCCGATTGCACTGAGTGATATCAGCTAATGTTTCATCTCCAGTGCTGCAGTTGGACCCACCTGCTTGTGTCACAGAAAAGATGAGATCCTATACAGTTACTGGGATGAAGTGAGGTCAGTGAAGGTGGTGTAATGGTTGGCTTTTATCACTGTGTATGGAGCCTAGTCAATAACAAAGTAAGTTTGTAGTTTGTTTCTTTGTTATTTCATGTGGTTCATCCTTCCCAAGGCTTAGGCAGAAGTTTCACACAGCAGCCTGGTGTTGGTTTATTTAGAAGCCCTGAGGAAACCCATTATAACTATGGACACATTCATGGCTTTAACATAATTTCCATTCTCTCAAGCAATAACATTTGCATTCCTGTAAAGGCACATGAACGTGTCTTTGTCCTAATATGAAGCATGATCTTCATCTTGTAGATCAGTGTTATGTAATATTAAGTGATCCCTCATGCAAAAAGCTCAAGTTGATTGAGGGAATTAAAAACTGTTAAATATAGTTTTTATTCAGGATCTCATTTAGAAAAGTCTAATACTGGATGCAATTTTCTTTTTTTCTCAGAAAGGCTTAAGTGTTCAAAATCACATTTTATATTTAAATACCAGACTTTAGATTATAGATAGGACTGAGTTGGACATAATTATAGAAGACTCGATACCACGACAAAAGTTGGGGAAAAGTTGGCAAACACAAACATTCTCAACAAATGAATGCCTCCAAGCAACTGTGACAGAAATGCTAGCTTCTTCGTATGCGTGTGTGTGAATGTAAATCTATGTGTGTATTGTGCACATCTGGGAGTATTTGCTCAGAGTGTGTGCTAAAGGTCAGTTTGCTCTGTCCTGTCAGTCACATCAGTTGCATCCTTATGTACTTTTTGTTTCATATTCATTTCATATTGATACACTTTTTCCCCCTAACATTGGATAGGAACAGTGAAGTTAATTTCTCAGCACTCGCAATATCTCAGTTTTATGAGGTACTCCTCTGTTGACTCACTAAGAGTTATGTGGGCTTTCTCAGCCAAATGATGAGGTTATCTACAAGATATGTTATTTAAAACAAATCAAGAAGTGTCAGTGTTACAGAGATGGTTACTCCCTTTGCACTTGGGAGATCTGGGAAAATATGTTTGTGAAGGGGCTTTAATTTATATTAAGTATATATTTTTTTATACCTTATGTATTCGTAAGGTAGCAAAGTTTAGTTTCTCGATCGATGTCTTGTTCTCTGCATGTGCTGGCGGGCTGATGTCAGTTCCAGTGAGAAAGACTTGTTTATTTAGCGTCTGCAAAGTTCATGAACCAGGCGGTTTGTGTAGAGTCGGTAGATTCCCAGTTAGGTCCTAAAGTGGTTTCAGTAATATAAGGCTTCTGCACCGGATAAGGTCAAGAAAAACAGTGACACAGCGGTAAAGTTCAACTGAATTTTGGTGAGCAAAGTGACTCATGATGTTTAATTGGAAACAAAACCAAACAAGTCAAATGTTAGTTTGCTAAAACAAGCTGGATATGTAACTACAAAGCAAGGAATGTTGGGATTGGCAGTGGTAGAAAAAGATGGCTACTCAAAACTTTTTTTTTTCTGAAGTAAAACTATTAACTATTAATAGTAAACCTATTAATACCGCACAGCAAATGTCCTGCATTCAACTGTTCATTTCAAGTGAAGAGTGAAAAAGCGGTATTATCAGCACAATGAACTTAAAGGGCAGGTCCATTATTTTTGAGTTTGAGGTTTTTATATCATTCTGTAGCTTCCCAGTGGTGTTCCTTATGTATTCAAACCCCAACATTCAAAATTTGGTCAAAGTATGTATTTTTTAGCATCAGCGTCAGTGTGTTACTGTTAATACAGTAACTTAGATAGGTAATACGACTGTTTTTTGTGAATGGAGTCTGGTCTGTTCTTGAAACCACAATATAATGGCTTCAGTCCCTTTGTCAGAAAGGGCCGTCTGATGGCGAAGTAAAGCGGTGAAAATATTCTAAATATAGCATGCACTTCAACTGATATGGATTTTTTTTAAGTGGCTAAAATCCGTTTTTCTGCTACTCCCATCCACAAACCTCTCCTTCTCTGTCAGGTAAATGTAGAACTAAAACGTTTTCCTCTGAAGTGGAAGCACACAGTAAGTACAGCTGAGTTGCATATTTTTTAAGTGCTTTGGGGCCTTTTGTTATTTCCAGGTACAATGAGTTAGAATAGTAATATAATTCAATATTATTCATATCTAAACATCATAATAAATCTAGAGCTGTTTGGGGCCCTTTTCAGTAAAGTTGGTAAAGTCTGTCCATGGTGTTTTTTCCCATGAACCAGAGTATTTCACTGGAGTTTCTGGCCACGAGTTACTGCGACTTGGGTGTGTGATGCAAGATACAGGTGATACAGGCAGGTGTATTGCTCAGGACCTAAGGAAGCGCAGTGTGGAGAGTAAAGTTGTTTGTATAAAATAACAGAATGTAGTTGGATTGTGTTGGACGGTATAGTTCCTCCTAATGCTGATGTGGTGTTCACTTCCACCGAACTTAACCTTACAACCTTGTAACTTAACCTGATTAAGCATTTAAAGGGTGGAAATTGATGATTAACCCACATTTAATCACGCAGTTTGTTCCCTCGCTGTGCTTTTTACATTAAACCTTATAGTCCTACATCGTATGAACGTTTGAAATACTTTTTTTTTTTTTTAACCTTATAGAAAGTTTCATGTTTTATTCCAGGCTTAACAAACTGCCTCCCCGTGTCTCCGATTTCACTGACAAAGCAGCAGCGAGATGAGAGGCAGGCTGTGGTGGAAAGCGATACCTCTCTGCTCGAGTGGAGGAGGAAGTGCCGGCTGTATGTCGTTGTGTATGTGTGTGTGGAATGTGGTGTAGAGCAGAGATGGGAGCGCTTCAGAGTGAGTGATGAAGGTGGAGAGGCAGGGAGAATTAATGGAGAGGTGTGCGTTAGATTATCTCCCCACTGTGTGTGCATACTGTATGTTATTATCAGGCTGCTGACAGCTGCTGCTTAGCCACTTAGAAAAGCTGTCGTAGACAATAAGGATCATTATTGGGCGGACAAAATATTCTTTCAGCTCCGGCAACACGCCAGCATCTGATGGAAGTGACCGGGGAGGGAAGCTGAAACGAGCTGCAGGCAAATTACCTCAATTACAGGAACAGCGAATAGAAAGTCTGAAACTTTAATTCAAGCAGAATCACACACACTCATCCGCTGTAAAGTGCCGTGATGGCCCTTTTCAGTGCATTGTTGGACCGATGATATTTAAATGAGGTGAGTCACATTTTATAGTTTGGGGCGCCCACTGTGATGCTCAATCGGGCCATTGTTCTTTATGCCTCCTCCCCTACTTCATGCCTACTCTGCTCTTCCTAGCAACCATGCAAAATGATTAGTGGTACCGGCCAGGAAATGGGGTTACACACACCCACACATTCCCAGTTATCAGTCTAACATGTCCGAGTACTGCATAGCACGCTGTGAGGAATGTGGTAATTGGTAGAGCTAGCTGACGGATAAAGGAGGAGGCCCTCTGATACAATAATTAAGCAGAGAGAGAGAATTAATTTCCTGACATTTTTTATGCCGGATCTTCCTGTTCTCTTCCCTGCCTCAGGTGAATTCACTTTCCCAGCAACAGAAAGCAGTCGAGCTACTTTCCACGAACCTCAGCTGATCTCTCCGTAAACACCTTTGTTTGTCTTTCTCCCGAAACTAGACAGCCGTTTCGCGGTCTTAACTGCTAATTTCATGTAACAACTCGCCCGTTGTTGGTTTTGTTTCATGGTTCTCAGGAGGGCAGAATTACCAGCAGTAAAAGTGGTTCCCTGCAAACACAGGAAAGAAAGGCTTATGATGAAACATGCAGCAATGTGCTGTTTGTGTCTGGGAGATTAGCTCTTGGCGGTCCAGAGTCGTAGTAACTATGAGTAAACAAACACACTCCTTCAAGTGCCCAGTTCTGCTAGTAGATTTATTTAAGTCATTTTGGATTCATCGTGGCACGAGGGGCAATAACCCAATATGAATTCAAGAATTAAATGACCCACACGCTAAAGGCTAGCGTGTGCTTTAAATAACCTAGTCAGTCTGAAGGGTCGTCTGTCTTCGGGCTGTACTCGACCAAAGAAAGTCGACCAACACTCATGATTTTGTCGACAAATCGATTAGTTGATTTAATCGACAGATCTGAGAAACTGAGTTTCTCCACAAAGAATCACACAAAAGCACAACTTTAACTCTTTTGCTTATCAGAGATGTGCTCATATGTTTCTTGGAAGTAGGTTATTCATCATGAAAAAGCATGAAAACATGACTAATTTACTAAAGAAATCTTAGTCCAATAAGACCAAAAGGACCGATTAGGTGACTAATCGACTAAGAGGGGCAAAAGTGGCTAAAGATGTTCATAGAGAGGGGCAAGATGAGGTAATCATTTAAAGACTTTTGGACAGTCTTCGAAATAATTCATTGCGTTGCACCTCATTTAAACACATGAAGAAAGAAAGAAAGAAAAGAGAGCTTGATATGGAAGCTCAAAGCCTCATTTCATACAGTAATCTTTAGTCAGTATCCCAATTTTTTCAGTACTTCCCTCCTGCAGCTTTTATCTCAGTAATGTGCCAGAGAAATATCTATATAATATAGAGCTGATTATTGATTCATTGATTAATCGGACGACAGGAAATTCATCCGCAACTATTTTGATACTCGATGCATCTTAGAAGTAATTTTTTACCAACCATTCTCTGGCTCCAATGTGAGGATTTACAACTTTTCTCCTTTTTATATCCCAGTAAACTAAATATCTTTGGGTTTTGGACTGTTTGAACTCTTGGAAACTTTGTAATATTTATTTATATACATGTTGTAGACCAATTAAAAGAGAAAATAATTGTTAGTTGCAGCCCCAGTATAATAACAGCGGTAGGTGTATAACATGCAAAGAGAAGTCTCTGCATGCCATACTGTGTCCCTCAGTGGATCCGAGCCATTCTTTATTTTCAACATCTAGTGAAGAACTTCCCATTTTATCCCGCTGCAGGCACTGCAAATCAAAGCGAAACATTTTTATAACCTGCTGCACGCAGGCCTGTTTTTACAAGCCATTACCTGAGCTATGTTGCTCTGCTTCCAAAAAAAGATTAGGAATTGATTTTCATCGAGCACACAAAAGCTGCAGAAACACACAACGTGACGCAACATCAACGCCTCTTGTCTGATCTTGAGTCCACAAGTATGAAATCAAATGGAGCCAAATAGATGTTCAGATCACGTTGTAATCCCCTTTTCTTGCTCTGACAGGCTCCGTTGAGCCCCCCCCGCCCCGAGCATCTAGAGTTACTGCTTAACACTTATCTATAATCAAAAACCAGGAGGGCACACACAAACATAGCCACAGCACCACCATCAACCCCATCATCATTTTAGTTTAACCCCGATACCCTGCAACCCGACTCTAAAGCTCCCCTGACTCTAAAAACAGACCAAAGTCTTTACCACGGAGCCCCACTCGTCGCCTCGTCAATCCCTTTAATTGGAAGGAGATAACCGGAGACTCGTTATGTTTCACTGCCTCCTAAGAGGAAAATCTGCAATGTGCAATATCAGTGTTCAGTATTGCGATGACGTTATGACTTGCGATGAATACAAATACATTGAAGTGTGCATGTTAGCTATACTTATGTCAACCTGGTTGTCTTTAGATTCAGAACTAGAGCTAAATGTTGTTTCCTGAGCAGCAGCAGTAGGGGTGTGAAAAAAAATTGATTCACCCATGTATCGCAATCTTTTTTTTTTTTTTTTACGATTTTGAAATACATTTTTTCAATGCCAGAATCAATTTATTTGCTTCATTTTAGTCTATGCGGAGGTGGAAGGAAGTTACCGCCTTTATTGTTGTAGTCTGAGTGACGTGACGTCATATCTGTTCCGTATCCGTCAACCAAAACAGTCCGCTGCAAACCGCAGCAAGCTGAAACTAGAAAGTACAAGATGGCTTTTTCCCATGGTCTAGTGTTAAAAAAGAGAACATAAATTGTAATATCGAATCACAATACTTGTAGAATTGCAATACTTATCGAATTAGACACGTGGCAAACTAAGCTAAACCGCTAAACTGCATACAAACAGCTTTTTTTTAGCTTAGAAATAAACCATTTTAGAAAATAACAATTTTATACTGCATGCAAATTTTGCCCCAAACTGCATGTGATCATCATAAAGTGGGCATGTCTGTAAAGGGGAGACTTGTTGGTACCCATAGAACCCATTTTCATTCACATATCTTGAAGTCAGAGGTCAAGGGATCCCTTTGAAAAACGTCCAGTTTTTCCTTGCTAAAAAAAAATTGCGTAATTTTGGAGCGTTATTCAGCCTCCTTTGAGACAAGCTAGTATGACATGGTTGGTACCAATGGGTTTATTAGTTTTTCAAGTTTCATATGATGCCAGTATCTTCACTCTAACTCTAAAACTGTTGCAGTTGGCATCGCTTCATACTGAACTCATGTATGAGTTCCTGAGTTCAATGCATGTCTTATCACGAGGGAAAATCACAGTTTAATGACTTTGTAATGGCGGCTGTGAGGGTCTCTATCAGGGTGAGCGATCAGAGTGAATACGATTTGGTAAGATGGAGGGCTTGGCGCCCCCATGACCTCAAACACACACACACACAGTATCAGGCTGCAGGTTGATCTGTGTGTGTTGGTAATTTGGGAGGTGCTGATCGCTGACACTCCATTATGGCTGCTATCACTGTGCCAGGAGGGGATGGCTATGATGATTCTTCCATTCCTGATAGGCTGTGTATGAATAACACTGCTCTGCAATGGAAAATGCTGTGTTGCAGTCTCGCAATTTGCAGTCTTCAAGGTCACACTCTCTGTCTGTATATATTATGACACGGAGTTGTCGGGATTGGTTTTGTAGATCCATCCCATCTGCTCATGAGGCGTGTGTGTTCGTGTCCAACCTCTTGGGAGTAATAAAATCTTGACACTTTGATGTGCTGAAAGGATTATCAGAAGTACTCGCACGCTCTCTTACACACACTTACCATCATCAGACTGTGAATGATAGAGGGATAACGTCATGGACATATTTCCATTAGGGCTGGGACGATTCACCGATCTCCCAATTTGACACTATCACGATCCTTGGGTGCCGATTCGATATGTATTGCGATTTTTATTAACTTTTTTAACACTAGACCATAGGAAAAAGTTGAATCATACACTTCTAGGGACTTTTATTTTGGAAAATATCTCAATTAATACAGTAAAAATGTAAAATGTGAGGGTGCAGTTCGTATCCACGAAGAACCTCTGCCGTTATCTGCTTTGTCATTTCAGCTCGCTGCGTTTTGTTTTTGGTTTCCATCATTGTAAGTGTGTTAGCCCTGTTAGAGACATCCACTATGGATTTGTGTTTCTGGTCTGCATTATGGTGATCCATCTTTGTGCTCCTGCCCTGTCCCATCCCATGGTTGCTGGCAGCTCTTGTTGTGCCAGTCGGGTGCTATGCGGACCATAGCAGCCTGGCTGACAGTTGCATTGTTGTACCCAGAGGAGCAGCTTTAGTGCAGCTACCAGCAAAGCTGCCCACACACACACACTATCTCATCACCTTTCGCCGTCTGCTTCATCAGCCTTTCTCCATCTGGTTGGGAATAAGGAAGTTACTGCCGCCTCATAATAGACATGTTTGTTTTCTGTTGTTTCTGGTAACAGTTTGTCTATTTCTGAATATGATGAGTAAGTTACAAGCAGTGTTGAGGAGTAGGGATGTACCGATATCGGGCCGATACTCACTCATATAGCTGGATCGGGTATCGGTGACAATGGGGCCGATCTATTCAATTCTATTCTATGTTTGTATACAATATACATACTGGAATTTTTAAGTTTGTTACCGCATTAAAAAGGTTTACAATTGAATTGTAATTCCTGTTAATTTTGAAGATTTCTTTTACCAAGTCGCAGGTGTACAAATTGTATTAATTTTGATACAATTCAGTAAAATTGTATCTATGTATTTATTTGTTACATTTTGTTTTACAAAGTTAGGAACGCAATTTTTAAGTCAAGCCTGATCCAGCCACTTCCACACAGTGAGGCATGCAGTTTATTAATTAAACACTGGTATCGGATCGGTACTCGATATCGGCCGACACTCAAAGTCCAGGTATCGCTATCGGAATCAGGACTGAAAAAGTCGGATCAGTGTATCCCTATTGAGGAGTAAGTAGTTAAATGTTATGAAATTATGTAATTCAATTACAAAATAAATGTAATTTTAAACAGTTACTAATCAAAATGTTGGTGATTACATCCGATTATATAAGCTTATATGTAGAATATACATATAACATTCCTGCTGTAGCTCTGTTCCAATCTTAATTCAAGTTACATTGATGAACTTTTAATAAACGTTTGACAGTAATCAGTGTTGAGTACTGTTGTGAGGTTTACACTGCCTAGTTTAAGTTTATATTTTTAGGACTTTTTCAGCTTATTGCCCAGCATGTGCAACCAAAAATGGCCCCTTGGACTCCCTTCTTCCAGCGCCCTTCTGATCCAAGATCTTCGTCGGAAATGACCTCATCTGACTCAAAAAAACATTTATCTGCACCTTTATTCCTGTTAACAATCATTTACATAATGTCTTCAGAAATTACCAATGTGTAGGCTATGGTAACTGCCCAAAAAGGTAATGCTTAAAATGTATTATTGCAGTGCCAAAAGGCTTGGTAAAATGTTTTGGATGCACCTAAATATTGTGCTCGTGCACCTAAATGAAAAAATTAGGCGCACCAGTGCAACCAATGTCAAAAGTTAGTCTGGTGCCCTGACTGCAGTATATGTCAAAATCTCAAGTTTATTGTCTTGCATTCCATTTTGTCATATCATTCAACCAGCCATAGTCTACCAAGTGCAAATATGCAATGTGGAGATAAAGAAAAGCACCAGTATGTGCAGCAGCTTCATGTTGAGTGATGGAATGTGAGGGTGAGAATGGACCTATAGGCTCGAGTGAAGTTGTAGAGTATGAATCCAGCTCATCTGCATGAAGCATGTTCACACAAGTTTAACACTAAGCATTATGATGGCGTTCACAACTAATCTCTTCTCATACAGGGTCATTATAAATTGATAATGTTGTTAGACACATGCACACACACTCCGCAGCAACTCTCGTGTGTCACTTTACACCGTCACCCCGGTATAGAGTGTCATCTGATGATGTAACGCTCTAAGAACAATACCACACGCAGCACAGCTTAGCCTGCGAAGCTTGAATGATTATCTAGCGCGTGTTAACCTAATAGTCTCCATGTCAACAGGTATCTCATTAAAGCTCATGTAAATGTCTAAGAGGATTTGCATCAGTGTCTTTAGCTTCTCTGTGTTTTACACAGCTCACGCTGAGCGAGGTGTTACATAATTGCGTGCATCACAGGACTTTTAAGAAAAAGGAATTGGCTGACTGCTGTAGTGCGTGCTTGATGTTGGTGGTCTGCTAACACCTGTGATGTAGGTTTGTAGGTTTATATAACAGCTTGTTAAACCTTTTACCTCGCTATCAAGAACATTTACTAACATGGCACTATAAGGTCTTAAAATCGCTAATTACTTCACTGAAAGTCAAAATGTGCTCCACATTCCTGTCAGCAGTTATCTTGTAAGAGAAGATGTCTGGCTTTTCCAGCTTTCCTCAATTTATGATGGAGCATCTGCCACGCGATTGTGCTTACTACGCAGAGTTGCGTACTGTAGGTTGCATTCACATACACTTGAGCTTCCCATGTGTCATTAGGCGCAGTGTGGGGCTCAGCTGTTGGTTGCTGCAGCCCATCTGTCTTTGTGTCTGTGTGTCCTGGTCGGGGTCAGGTCTGGGTCACCTCGAGGACTTGCTTCATTACTCTCTAAGGGATCATATGTCCACATAGAGTGGGGAATGGACACGTGAAGAATATACTGTAGGGTGCAGAGTGGTAGAGGCTTCATCTGCTGCGGGGTGAAGGAGGAAAGAGACTCCGAACCCTGGTCAGTGTGTAGGAAACAACACCGGGTTAACTAAGGTCATCATAGTTGGTTCGTTTGAATCGCTAATGGGATCTCAGTTTTACTGTCCGGAGTCAGGCTGTACTGGACTCTCCCTGTGATTTTAACGGTAGTCAAGAGTTGTTTTGTTCCCTCCTCCTCTGGCATCTCCACATAGCTAGCGGAATAGTAGGTGGCGGCATGCAGGAGGGTGAACCTCCAATGTTGTAATAAAATACATATGTTTTATGTTAAAGCTACAGTGAGTAGAAATGGAGCAAATATGATTAAAAAAATATATTTTTATAAAACGTTCACTATATCCTGACAGTAGTGCATGAGACCAATAATCTGAAAAAAATCATGTGCCTCTGTGTCCTCCGGTGCTCTTATAATGGCATCTGCAAGATTTCACAGACCGGAGGAAAACAACCAGTCAGAGCTGATCTGGAGTCTGCCATCCAACTGCCGCCTACGAGAGCTGGCTGTCAATCACTCGCGAACTCCGATCAAACAATCAAACTAGGCAGCGCTGATCAAATATGAATCAATATTCTGTTACTGTAATGCCTATTTCTCTCCTCAAATGTTTTCAGAAACATCTTGTAGTGTACTGTTTAGCTGTAAAATGAGAAAGTTTGTGACCCGGCAGCCATGTTGTGATAAGTTGAGGAAATACCAAGCACTGCCCACCACCCGGAGAACAGCCAATAAGAACATTCTCTCTCTGAAATGACTTGTGATTGGTCAAAGTCTTCCAACACGGGCTGGATTTTTTAAAGCCTGAAAACAGAGCCATGAGGAGGTGCAGAAGTCTAGTTTTGAATTACAATATGCTGAAAGGTTATTATGGAATTTTTGCCCAGTGATGCCAAAAATAATCTGCCTACTGAAGCTTTAATTGGGGTTTTATTTACTCAACCATTACAGACATTTTTGTTTATCAAAATGGTCAGAAAAAAGAGGAAAATGCATAGACTTCTGTCAAAGTAACACAGACTCATTGCCTTTACTTTACCTCGACTGATCATGCTTACTGTCATGCATAACCACGCCCAAAGCCCCATTCGGAGCCAGGAAAACCCCCTGTTTCTCACCAAATGGTAGGAATACTTTAGAGCACAGGCTGCACTGGGTTTGTTTTTCACTTTGTGGAATCTCCCCGGGCCAACGTTTGGTATTCAACAAATCTTTTCTCTTTTTATATATATAACTTCTCCTTTATTCACAAGCACAGACATCATTTAAACCTGCCCCTTTCATAACTGCTTTTTAAGAGGCCTGGGCTGTCTCTGGGCTCTGTGTGGGAGGCTGAAGGAGAGTGATTGAAGACGAGGCAGCATTGAGGATGCTCAGCGGTTTGGAATTCTCCTGCCAGAGTGAGTAACAGTGCGAATGGGAGAGCCGTCACCCCGGCTGATTTACACCTGTGTTTGTGTGCTGGGCAGGAAGAACAGGACTGTGCCCTGTGGGTGCTGGCTCGTAGGAAGAAGTGGCTCCAGTGGGTGGCATGGTAGCCCCTGGCTTAAACAGACAAAAGGATTTGATTACTGGATGATAAATGTGGTGTCATTGTGAGGCTAAAAACCCATTTCATCCGTCTTTTCTTTGTTTGTTTGTGAGAAAAGCCACTTTCCACAGGAAAACCACAAATGTGGCTACATGATTTCATCCTTTCCCCTTCTCTACTCATTATTCATAAATGTTTTTCCTAAATGCACAAATGAAACAACTATTGAGAGTGAAACAAAGCAATGCTCTGCTTGAACGTCCTTTTCTTAATCAGGTATCTTAAATCCAGTGTCTGTACTGTTCTGAACGGACACAGTCTCAGTCTGCAGGGCGTCTATTTATCGCTCTGGAATCTAGTCTCTAGTAAATATGATGCCACACCGCCAGCTGGGTGGCATCTAGTAATTGTTTGTTTTCTATCATAAGCAGCTTAGCACCAGGATTATCAGTCGCTATACAAGTGTGTCACAGCAGGAAGGGTGACTTGTGCCTTTTTTTCCAAGCCCAAACATGAAGGTTAGGTCATCATTCCCTCTCAGTCCCAGGTCTCAGGGCCTTTACACACCGGAGGCGTGACACGAAAATGCAAAATACTTGCCTGCAAATATTACATGTACTGTATATGTCTAGGGCTTTTATTGTGAAAGGTAAGAATGGAAGAAGTGGATCTGCGATGCCTTTGTAAAGGTTGAAAGGAGTAATAAAGTTTGCCATCCTGATTTGGACCAGTGGGCTACCTCCGGGTCTGAAAAGTGAAGTGCCTTAAACTTGCATTCTTTCTAACAGCTAGCAGGGAGCGACTCCTCTGGCTGAAAGGTGGAAAGTTAATATTAATATTTTGGTCGCCTAAAAATGTCTTATTCAGCATTTGGTTGTACTTAGCTCCACCCTCTCGTGTCATTGCTGGTTCCAAAAAAAACCAAGATGTGACATCTAAAAACCAAGATGTTGACGGCCAAAATGCCAAACCTGAGGCTTCAAAACGGCAGTCCTCAAACCAATGGGTAACGTCCCGGTGACAACATCCACTTCTTATATACAGTCTATGGTTTGGACTACGGAGCCTCTATGTCGTTTTTTTCAGGACGGAGACAGATTGCCGTCATGGTTGTGAATCACCATTAGTGTGGAAGAGCAGATTGATATCTGTTTATTTACAATACAGTCTATGTAATCTAAGGTATCTCAATTGTCTGAAGTAAATTGAGATTTTACACAACACTTTTTAAGGGATTTTCCTCACACAAGTTTATTGCAACAAGACAGACAATATCAGGTCACTGTAGCATCAAGAAAATGACACCTGATTTAATTTACTGTAGCTTTGGAAGCAGCCCCAAATGAAAAGTGATCCCAGGACTGTCGAGTGAAAGGCAGCATTTCCAAAAAGCCACCACTCTGGGGATTAACAAAATAAAAGCCCTATTTTTAGATTGCTCTTTCACAGTTATATGGTAGATTTGTAATCTAGTATCTGATGCAGATGAATGTCTACCTGCTCGCTGGGCTGCTGATTGACCCACTTTTGCTGAGACTGAACCCTGGGATTTGACTCTGTTCCTGAATTAATTGGACACTCAGAATGACTCACAGTGTAGATGAGGGGCTGTGTTAGTAGTACTGTAACTCACATCTCAAACTATCACTTCAGTGTTTATTTCCTGAGCACGATAGCATGTCTATTTGGGCCTTCGTTGGTGTAACCTAACCGGGCATCGGACTTTGGCCCTCTTCTCCTACTCTCTGGTCGTCTCGGGGTTCTAGCGCTGCTATCTGAGCTCCCATCAACTCCCCCCTTTCCCTGTTTAGCCCAGACCGGAGCCCTGCTGGTGACACAGGAGAACTCAGGACTGGGCTGCAAATCGAACCGCTTGGAAACAGCCACAGCATGTCTTTATCAAAACTGTCAAGTAAAAAACACTGTGACAAATCCCATGCATATTGTTTAATCTTTAACCCCCAGAGAACCACAATAGACCCATTTTTGTCTTTTTTTAGGGGGGTACAGGGAGTCTTTAGGGGGTGTTAGCAGGTCAACAGTAGATGTCACATAGATGTGGTGTACATCATCTGAAAGCTGGGAACCTGAAGATTGGTTTGAGATGCAGCTCAACACTGTGTGTCAAGGTGTTCTAGTCATAAATCAGAAATAAACATGAATTAATTCATTAATTGATTAATTAAAATAAATTGTGAAAGTGTTTAGGAGCTTAGAACACTATGATCGAAGTATATGATGGCCATCCCCATGCTCAATTATGTCTCAAAAGTTGTTGCAGCAATTTTTAGGTCGATACCATTTGTTACACAGATTTGGTGATAAATTTAACCATTTTTTTCCGCTCCAGAATTGATAAAAATTATCGAAAATCCCTCCGAAATACCACATTAAGACACCAAGACCTTGAGGAACACCATAGAAAAAGCCATGCTGTGCAATAGAACCCATTTTCCTTCAAATATCTTGAGGTCAGAGGTCAAGGGACCCCTTTGAAAATGGCCATGCCAGTTTAGCCGAACTTTGGAGCGTTATTTAGCCTCCTTGTTGACAAGCTAGTATGACATGGTTGGTACCAATGGCTTCCTTATTTTTTCTAGTGAACCTTCTACAGCCTCTGAAAGACCGTAAAGTTGGTCGGGATTGTGGGTTTAATCTTTAATCATATATTTACTTTTGTCAAAAAACACATTGTTCTCATACTGTCTGTCTACCTGTATTGGCCCTCTGTCTGAAACGCTCCGTTTTAGCGCCTGTCTCTTTAAGACCCCCTCCTGAAAAAGCCCAGTCTGCTCTGATTGGCTTGCGAGAAAAATATGGTGCACCTTTGCAAAGGTAGTTCTCAAGCTGTGGGTGGTATATTCTAATGAGCCTGCAGGTGACATAGGAAGGACAGACAAATCTGAATGGCTTATTGAATCCCATGTTTCCTGATCTAGACAGCCCACAAAAAAAAACTGACTGCGTCGTTGTATTTCACAGTTTGTGGGCTGGTAGGCAGCGTCCGGTGATGAGTGAAAGCTAAAATAGAGTTATTTTTGTCCCAAAGTGGGCCAAACACCCAGCGTTAGTGTGGTTATGTTACACGGCTTACAGATGGACTGATGGGAGTAAGTGATTTCTACTCCTCTTTTTTCCCTCTTTCACTCATTCTCTTATCTCTCATCCTGTCTCTGCTCTTGTGTCTTCTTATCTCATTCGTTCTCTCCTCTCTCACTCTTTATCCTTTGACCGGCTCTATCAATTATGCATCTGTTAATGGGCTCACTTCCACTTCCCGCTGCAGCTCTGTTAACATGTCTTGTAAACACGTGCTGCAGGTGTGCATGCGTGTAGTAGAAGCGTGTAGACCCGTGTGTTTATTCCGTTGGCCTCTGTGTCTGTTGCATCACTGCTTTCTTATCTGTTTCATCCCATCTGTCCATCCGTCCGTCTGTCAAAACCAGCTGTCTCTTTCTGTTCCTCTCTGCCCGAGCGCTCCAGGTAGAGCAATTCACTCCAGCGGTATCTGGCGTAGATGTAGGTTACCCAGCAACACTGGCATTTCGAAGGACTTCCAGATTAGTGAGGCTTATGGCTACCTGCTGCTCTCTCTGTGCCTCTCGCTGCAGGTGCATTGCTATTTGCAGCTCAAATCACTCATCTGACAATCCGTCATCATCTAATTAATGTCAGCAGAAGGTGGAGTCACAGTACATCAAATATATATACTGTTTGCACAGAGGATTAATGCACCATCCTCTCCCTCCCTATAAATAAATATCATTTCATTTAGGCACGTTGGGTCCTACAGGGCTTAAGTAAAGCAGCAGAAGCACTCCCTTCAATGATATTTTTTGATCAAGCAAAGTGTGTTTTGCTCCACCGACCCCAGTCCATCCATCCTCTGTCTTCCTGTCCTTCTGTCGACTTTATAGGATAATTCATTCTGCCATTTCATGTGTAGGATTAATTGAATTGGTCATTAACAACGACCCCGCACGCTGTGAATGTGTGTGTGTGTGTGTGTGTGTGGTAGAGAGAGGCAGTGTGGAATGTGTGAGTGGCGACTGATAGTGGCCGTGGTCTCCTCTCACTGTTAATGGGTCAGAAAGAGACAAAGAGCTGCTGTGTCTGCATGGGAACCAGAGGGCAGAGATGGGAGGAGGACAAAGAGGTGTTAAAGACAAGGAAGTAGTTGAGACTACAATGCAGATCTGCAGCTAATGAGTATTTGGTTTCATAATGCGGTAATCATTTTTTTTATTTTATAAAACACATCAGTTTTTCAGAGCCCAAGTTAACGCCTTCAAATGATGTGTTTTGTCTGTTATTGTGATACAGTGTGTAGTATCCACAGTACATATGACACATTTACTGTGTGTGTCTAATCTGGGAGGTGGACACATAATCATGTGCAGTGTTTATTTAATTGTTGATTTGTCATTGTAGGAAAAGCGAATGCATTATTATATATAACTAAATATTTAATTGCAAATGAATTGCACATTTTTTATTTGTGCAAAATGAACCTTAAAGGGAGATTTGTAAAGTTTTTAATACTCTTATCAACATGGGAGTGGATAAATATGCTGCTTCATGCAAATGTATGTATATATGTATTATTAGAAATCAATCAATGACAAATATTGTTCAGGAACCCTCTCAGGTTCTGCATTTAGCATAGAAAATATGCTCAAATCATAACATGGCAAACTCAAGTCCAACAGGCAACAACAGCTGTCAGTGTGTCAGTGTGCTGACTTGACTATAACTTGCCCCAAACTGCATGTGATTATCATAACGTGGGCATGTCTGTAAAGGGGGATCTCGTTGGTACCCATAGAACCCATTTTCATTCACATATCTTGAGGTCAGAAGTCAAGTGACACCTTTGAAAATGGCCATGACCGTTTTTTTTTTTTTAAATGTCACTAATAACATTAACAATGCCTCTGTTCTATTCAAGTGTCCCAGTAAACCCTGACAATGTGACAGTGAGCCAGCATGAACAATATGTGTCCAGGTGCGGTAAAATAGTTGAATTTGTCAGACTATATTGTGATATAATTCTACAATAGAAATGTTTAGTGTCTGTGTGAACAGGCTGCTGTGTGTTATGTGTCAGCCTTTCTGCCAGCCTGCCTGGGTTTTTAGTCAGGCAGTGGATGGGATTACTGGTGCCCATCTTTACTGGCACCCTGAGGCACATCTGAGGTCATGAGGAGGACAGACACAAACTCACACACTTACACAAGCAACCATGCACACTGTCTGCTACTTTCCATAATAGTTGTTTTCTGCACTATGTGTAGACTGGAGATATGTTAGTGAGCCGATTGCTCCATCTAGTGGACATTTGTTGTCACCACACTCTGAAAGGATACAGTAGGTACAGTAAGTGGGCGGTTTTAGTGCTATTCCATTAAACAGATATAATAAGTAATTAATTATACATTTAATTAATTTAGTTAATTGTAATTTCTGTTTACCAGAGTTCCCACCATATATGGACATTTCTGGAAGGACATTGTGTATACCAGAGGGAAATGCCAGGAAGTCTTGTGCAGCATGTTTGATCAGGTTTCAAGACCCAATGCAGTGAAAATCATCCAGTCAGATAGAAGCAACACTTCTGGAGCCTTTAGCTGTTTTTATTTTATGTTTAGAACAACATACTGGGAAGGAATTTTTCCCACGTTTGTTAAACACTCTTTCTGTTTACAATTGTAGCGTGAGGTCAAAAAAAATAAAGGGTGGAGCACCGTGAGCCTTTAGGCAGGAAAAATAAACTTGAGTTTCAGGTCTGTTCAGGTGAGCCGTTCCACCTGGTGGGCGGTGTCTTCCTGTATGGGAGGATTTAGTTTGTGTGTAGTGGCAGTGCCCGCTGCTGCGTGTGAAGCTGTGTTGCTGTTGCAGGAAGAGAGTGTCCTGGTAAGTCCCCTGCAACGCTTTTGTGCCTTTTTTTTTTTTTTTTCACTAGTTGTCTTCGTGACATGTGTTAGTATATCTTGTTCTTGTTAGATCAGATCAGATATTATCTATCTGATCTGTGAATAGGTCTTTGGACAAAGTGACTTTGACCCTTGATTTTTTTTATTGTTACTTTCTCTACATTTCTAGTTATGCAACAGCACAGTTGTAAAGCCTTAATGTTAGTTTGACACAGCCACCAACCATTCATTGTAGTATTCTGCAATACATATCTACTTTACTAGAGACTTATAGTCTGTCACCTTTGATTTTCTTGGAGTTTTCAGAGTGCGTTGGCTCATTTTTAGTTTAGTTTCAGTTTTTCAGAAAGCTTTGGTTCCACTTTTTATTTATTTAGTTTTACTTTAGTTTTAGTTTGTTTTTGTTAGGACCAGGTATAATGTCTCAGAAGTATGTAGCTACATACATACAAAATACACAGTTAGAGAACTGTGTAAGAATGGCCATGATGTTCAATGTTGAATCTTCGCGCTACTTCAGTGAAGCAATTGCGGCTCAGTGCCATCTCCTGGAATTTCAAGTCTGTTCAATTTCTGCGGTTCGATGTCACAAGAGTTGACGGAAAAAATCATGCCGTCTCCTTTTCTTGGGTAGTGATGAGGGCAGTCAAAGTTAACGCTTTAACGCAAATTTGTTTTAACGCCACTAATTTCTTTAACACGTTAATGCAATCGATTTTCGGAAGTTGTAGCTGGCTGAGTATTAAAGCTAGAGTGATATTGGTATCACATTGGTATAACCATGTCATACTAACGCTCCAAACTTATGCTTAATTTTGGGGAGGAAAAACTGTCATGGCCGTTTTCAAAGGGGTCCCTTGACCTTGACCTCAAGATATGTGAATGAAAATGGGTTCTATGGGTACCCACGAGTCTCCCCTTTACAGACATGCCCACTTTATGATAATCACATGCAGTTTGGGGCAAGTCATAGTCAAGTCATCACACTGACACACTGACAGCTGTTGTTGCCTGTTGGGCTGCAGTTTGCCATGTTATGATCTGAGCATATGTTTTATGCTAAATGCAGTACCTTATTTAATTTTACTAAGAATATTTTTCACTGCTTATTTTAGTTTCAGTTTAAAGTAACCAAAATAACCCTGGCTCTGACTCATATTCTTCCATATCAGTGAGCCCTGACTTCCTGAAACATCTTTCCATTTCTCTTGTAAATTACATGGATCTCTCTTTAATGCCTTTTTTTTCCAAGCACAATGAAATGCTCCAGCCAGTTGTGCGTTGAAACGTCTTGACAGCGGAGAATGACTTCATGCCTCTGGAAGGACAGGTTGATCTAAACACAGATTTATATCTCTCTCTCTGTGTGTGTGCGTGCAAACAACACACATGTACATACACGTAAGCAGATGTATTTTATGTGGAAAGACTGGACGCTTATGAGCAACACGTGGCTGATTCTGAGCTGTCAAAAAATATCCCACCTGAGACCAAGAGAGGAGCGCTCACTTTTCCCATTTCTCTGTCAACCTCTCACATCGAATGAAGCCATATTCTGTTGATATGCACTTTTTTTCTTCATCACGGGTTAATAGCGTTCATTGATATTCCACATTTGCTCCCCTTAATCTGTTTCCATACGCTTTTCTAGTTGTATGAATATGCTTCTTCCTACTGCTCATCGTTATTACAGCCCCTCCACCAGCAGCCAGTCATTCCAGGAGCGTCGGCCGTGCCAGGCACCGCTGAGTCTTAATTTAAGCAGCCCCAATCCCTCGTAAAGCTAACGGCTATTAACGAGAAGTCGTATGGCACGCGCCTGAAAAACACAACCCCGTCCCGCCAGCGTCACGCGCCTCACGCTTAATAGGAATCGACGTGGTGACATTTTGGCAGCTCTGAGCCGAGGCAGGAGAAAGACATTATTCAACAATGTGTTTTTCCACGGAAGAAACAGAAATAAGGACGAAGGGGCTGCCTGTGTGCGGCGCTGGCATCGGGATCGTTTTCTTTCCCCTTTTTTTCTTGTAACGGCATTTCAGTTTTTTAAAATGTCATGTGGACGAACATTCCCCTCCACCACGGTTTAATACGCTGCAATTATGCACAGCCCATTGCAATGTAGTTCTCCGTGTGCCTGTGTGCAAATGAATGTTCGCCTTTTACCACAGTTGGATACACTGCAATTATACTCTTACGATCGTGTCATGTATGGTTGTGTGCATGTGGCTGTAACTCTATCTACTTCTGTCTGTCTGACTTTGCACTTTGCGGTTACGACAAGCCAATATGATGTAGAGTAGCTGAAATACAAATTGATTTTACATCCAATCTGTCTTCACAGCTCCCCCGTACCAATACCCCAAAGCTGCAGCTCACCAACGGGGCCTGAAGTAAAAGAACATTCCATAAAAGGAACAACTGTATTCATTTCTTTTAATTCCACATGGTAGTAAAACCTCTCTTCTTCTTCTTCTGTCTCTTCTGTCACGTCTTCCTCTATCTTTCTAAACCGAATCGCAGCACAAATATTTGGTAAACCTGTTTGGTTGAGCTGGTAGATTGTGTGCTTTCTGCTGACCTTTATATGAGCACACAAGAACATGCAAAAACAAGATAGCGTATACCCTTCAACACGCAGCTGTTAATACACACTGTGCATTTAATAACTTAGCAGGTCAGTAGCCTTGGATGGTGCCACGGTGCAGGATTATGAAGTAGTAGCAGTGGGCTCAGATAAAAGGATGAGTCTTCTAGAGTGGATTTAGGTGATAGTTTTTGCAATTTATTGCTTTTTTCTCTGAACCGGTTTTTGGTCATCCATTTTTCAAGGTGCAGCCGGTGGGGTGTCCAAAAGTCCAAAAGGTTTTTGGCACCAACCAGGGCTCAACACTAACATTTAAAAGTGGTTGCCAGGCTGGCATTTTGTCAGGAATTAGCTTTTGGTTGCCGATACTAAAAATATGTTGGCCATTTATAGTCACTAGGGCTGTCAAAGTTAACGCAACAATAACGCGTTAACACAAATTTGTTTTAACGCCACTCATTTTTTAAGGCATTAATACAACTTGTGATTTTTAGGTTGTAATGGGCTCAGTTTTAAAGCTATAAAGAAGATACTGGTATTATATGAAACTTGGAATCCATCAGGGGTCTCTTGACCTCTGACCTCAAGATATGTGAATGAAAATGGGTTCTATGGGTACCCACGAGTCTCCCCTTTACAGACGTGCCCACTTTATGATAATCACATGCAGTTTTGGGGCAAGTTATAGTCAAGTCAGCACACTGACACACTGACAGCTGTTGTTGCCTGTTGGGCTGCAGTTTGCCATGTTATGATTTGAGCATATTTTTAATGCTAAATGCAGTACCTGTGAGGGTTTCTGGACAATATTTGTCATTGTTTTGTGTTATTAATTGATTTCCAATAATAAATATATACATACATTTGCATAAAGCAGCATGTTTGTCCACTCCCATGTGTTTTTTTACATTTTTACAACCTTGTTGTCGAGCCCTTCCAACTAAAATGTGTCTTATTGGATTCTATCAAGTACCAAAAGCTGGCATTGAATGTCTAGTCAGATTTATCAGATCTGACTCAGATTCATCTTCTTTGCTTTGATCAGATACTCCCTCATCAGGAAAGGTTTGTGTATGTGTGCTTATGTTTATATACAATTTTACACTTGAAAACTTTGGCTTCATTTGTTACAAAGAAACCCCCACAAAACATATTGTTTTGGCATCACTACTGAAACTTTTCATTCTCAAATCTCAAAAGATACCCACACCTTACACAGTGTGACTTCTGACACTACGAGTCAATATTAGAGAGATTGACATTGGACAATAAAACCAAAGCCTCACAATGTTGCAACAGACAGTACAGAATTGGTAATCTGAGCAGGTGTTAACGCAGGACTGCCAAATAGATCTTCTATTGTCTCACCGAGGACCGGCATATAGACAAGCTTGGTAGATTGGAGCGGATCAGCAGACGTCGGAGCTGCTGGGTCACTTTGGAGCAAATAGGTCCTCTGAGCTGTAACCAGAGCAGGTGTGACAGGGGGGTGGCTTTGGATGGGCGTCTGTCATACGTCGTAGAGGATCGGTGTCGTTCACGGTGGCCCAGTAAAAAACCCCGGCCGGTAGCTGGCCTTCCTGTCACTTGATGTGGGACAAATCCAGGACAGAAAAAACCCAACACCCCAGCAGCACCCCGGGGAGGTTTCAGTGGTGCTGAATGGCAGAGTTGACCTCTGCCGTGTCCTGGTGTAGCACTTTCCCGTCCAGGTTCAGACGGAGGCAGCACGAACCATTCCACCCCAGTGAACCCTGGGAACTCTTTGGAGCATGACACGTTTTTTTCTGAGGATCTTTTTGGCATTTCGATTTGAACGGTGATCTTTCCACAGTCCAATCCACCCTTAGGAGGAAGAATAGTAAAACTGATAAAGTTCCAAACTCAAAGCATACTTTCCAATTGTTAACAGGCGCTTAAAAAATGGCCGGTTTTTCACTGTCAGTCATTCACCTCCTGACTCTGTTATTCCCGTCACTATCAACATCCAGCTGAGAGTCAGACGGCTCCACCCGTGCTCCACCACCACCCCCCCCGCTCCCAGCTGGACGGACAGGCTTGTTTTTGAAAAGAGGAAGAATAACAGTCTTCTACACCTCCCTGTTTCCATCCTTCTACCTATCCATCCATCCATCCATCCATCACCATGGGCTATTTTCTCTTTAAATACTGATTTCTCCTCAGGTTTCACACTCAGAACAAGACTGAGCAGACACAGACAGCATCTCCAGGTCTTTGTTAGGGCAAGGTGAATACTCCCTGCAATAGTGAAAGTTCCCACTAGATGGTGGCAGAACCATTCGAAGATGTCAGAGCTAGAAGGAGGAACATCTCATTGCAATTAAGCGTTCCCCATCTCTTGTCCACATGGTCCCTTTACTCCCCCCTCACCCCATGACCATCTGATATTGTGTGATCCGAGCAGACACGGTTAGAGCATTCTGACAGCGGGGGAATGTTTCTTCGAGTCTGTCTATTATGATCCTTTTGGGCCTTTTTAAAAAGTCCCAGGTGTTCCCGGTTGTGCGACATGCTTCCTGGCCCTCAGAAAAAGCTCCTCAGATGGAAAGATGGATCCCTCCTCAGATTGGGGAATATGTGGTCATTCCCCCTTTGGACGCAACAAAAGGCGAAACGACTGATATTACAGCGCGGCATACCTAAAGGGTATTCATGTCCCTTGTCTTTCCTCGAGTCTGTCATTCCAATCACAAAGCCTTATGACAAAACCGTGCCGCGGAACCTCACTGTGAAACACTGAACTGATTTAGCATGGGTCAGTTCTCTTGGCGTCAGCCCAGTGGCTGTTAGGTTCGCTTCCCCGTTCAAACCGGCCTGCTGGAGAGATTTTGTGGTCACTGCTCGAGGCGCCGTTGCCCTTTCTCTGCTGCTCCTCTTAACCTATTTTATTGGAAGTACACAAAGAGTTGAACAGCACTGAACTCACCAGGTTTTCCGTTCGTACTTTATGCTCACGCAAAGCTCATGCAAACGACTGACAAACCTGGCCTACAAATTGGTGCTGGCGTGACTTAGTAGTGGGGTCCCGAATCCCACATCTCCGCTCGTGGTGGAAAATCAATCCTTTTCTTGAGTGCTGTTTGATGAATGCACCACATTTTGTACATCTCAATCCAGAAGAAAAATATCTTTTTTTTCTGATATGCTCTTAATGGCTTGCTTACCTGCTCACTCAGGCATCCTCTGGACTGTATTGTCTAGATGCTTTTTCCACAAGGCCCCGCCTGAGGTTCTGCTGGGGCCCTGAGGTGAGTTCACATCGCAGTATGTCAGACAGGCGTGGTAGCGTTTTAGCTACGTGGGCTGCAGTCTTGGCGGGTTCGAGCCTCGACCTCGGCGTGTGTTAGTACACACGTGGGGCAAAACTCCAGGAAATAATCGCTCCTGTGCATCAGTCACTGCGGGGGCTGAGTGAGAGATTCTTTACAGAAAAACACATTTTGTAATGAATTTCCGGTCCACTGGTTGAGATGGATGTGAAGCACACAGCATTTCACGCTTCAAGTGTGTGTGGCCGACACACTTGAAGTGTGTCGGCCACACACTGATGGGGCACCTGATTCGACTGTTATCAGCTCATTAACTGTCAATATCAGTCGTTATAAGCCTCATAGATGTGGGTCAGTAGGGGCCTGCTACACCTACTACATTGTAAAAGTGAAAGCAAAACTTAAAAGCAACACGTTCTAAATAGGGATGTCAATCAATTAGAATATTGAATCGCATGATTGTCCATAGTTAATCACAAATTAATCTCCCAATTGTAATATGTTCAAAATGTACCTTAAAGGGAGATTTGTCAAGTATTTAATACTCTTATCAACATGGGAGTGGGCAAATATGCTTGCTTTATGCAAATGTATGTATATATTTATTATTGGAAATCAATTAACAACACAAAACAATGACAGATATTGTCCAGAAACCCTCACAGCTACTGCATTTAACATAAAAAATATGCTCAAATCATAACATGGCAAACTGCAGCCCAACAGGCAACAACAGCTGTCAGTGTGTCAGTGTGCTGACTTGACTATGACTTGCCCCCAAACTGCATGTGATTATCATCTGGTGGGCATGTCTGTAAAGGGGAGACTCAGGGTGAGGTCAAGGGTCCCCTTTGAAAATGACCATGCCAGTTTTTCCTCACCAACATTTAGTGTAAATTGCGTTAATCCGTTAAAGAAATTAGTGGCGTTAAAACAAATTTGGGTTATTATCGCGTTAACTTTGACAGCCCTAGTTCTAACGCGTTGTAAAACTGAAGCGCCTGACTTCTGCTTTTGCTCCTGTCATAGTTACAACGGTCGCTATAGAGGTCGCTGTCGTCTTCTTGTAATCCTTCTGTTGGTGATCGCTCCTGTGAATCGGTGATAAAATCTACCAGAGGGTGTAGCAGGCCCCTTCAGACCCACATCTATGAGGCTTATAACGACTGATAACTCCCAATTAATGACCTGATAACAGTCTAACCGGCTGGATGGGGGGTCCCAATGAGCTGGAAGGGCGCAGGTGTCTTGTCCCTGCCTGCAGCCAAATGGCTCTGAGTCAGCCGCAGCACACTGTGACTCAGTGTCCACCCAGAGCCAGTTTTTACAACACTTATCAACATGGGAGACACAGAATGTGGCTTATCTCACTGCCGGTGTTTATTTTGAGCATTTTCTTCCAGTGAAGTGAACAACTAACAGGACCCCCAAGGCTCTACAGTGTAGGTAACTGAGCTTGACTGAGCCACAGCACATGGGAGCTGACATATAACGGATCATTAAGCTGCATGCTGTAAAGAAACCGAAGGCTCACACCTAATTGTTTTCCATTCTCCCTTTTTCAGATAAAGCACTCATGCTGGTGGCAGGACTTAGCTGGGCCTGTTCAGGTTTCTAGTGGCCTTTTTGAAAGAGGCTGTGATAAATAAATGTAGTATACAGTACATGGCGACCTGTTCAGTTAGATGGGCTGTGATGTGAGACCTCTCTACAGATTTCCGCTTCCTTTCCATATTGCAGTGAGAAGACCAGTACACGGTCCCAATGGCTGAAACTCTGACAACCTCTCACCTACTTTGCAAGGCACATTACAGCAGACATGATCCAGTTTTTGGGTTGATTCTAACCTCTATTAAGTAAGTAAGTCGAGTTTTACTACACAGACTGCAAGTCCAGATGTAAGTCCTTCAGGTGTCTGAAAGGCGACATTATATGGACACTGCATTTTGCTTTCAAAGTCGTTGATATATATTTTTGTTTTCGCCACTAATTTCTTTAACGCATTAACAAAACTTGTGATTCAGTGTGGTCAGTGTTAATGCTAGAGAGAAGATAAGATAAGATAAAAAAGGTGCGATTAATTTGCGATTAATCACGATTAACTACGGACAATCATGCAATTAATCGTGATTAAATATTTTAATTGATTGACAGCTATGATCAAGACCTTTTTAGTGCCTTATAAGCTTATTTTTTAAAATATTAAAGCCATGTGGCTGCAAGGTCTGCTTGATTATTTTTCCTTGTTCTGGGGATTTACCAAACTACAGACCGGGATGAAAGTTTCAAGTAAAATCAGATCTGAAGGGAGTTAAGTCTAAAGCGAGTAACGTCTCAGTCCAGTCACCTTTAAATTAAGTCTCAAGTCCTCATTTTTCTGATTTAAGTCTGACTCCAAGTCTTAAGTCTACAGCTCCTCTGTCTTATCCAAATTAACACATATTAGCTGTTCTCCTCCTGTTGTGGTTCTGGAGTTTACTGTACGCTACTATGTGTGTCCACACATGTTCATCCACAGCGGGAGGAGATTTCAATGAGCCGCAGGCTTTTCATTTGTGTTCTACATCCCCTTTCTTCCTGTCCCTGCTCTATCTGGCTTTCCAGTTGAGCGCCATTATTTACGAAGCGATGCTTTTCCACGCCTGTTTGATTTCTCACAGGTCTGTTGCATTTGCTTGCTTGCTTTCCCCTCTGCGGATAAAGTTTCCCTTGTTTCCGCTGGACGCTGAATAAAGTGTGGGGTAGCTGTGTGTGTGTGTGTGTGTGTGTGTGTTGCATGTATATGTGGGCGCCGGGTGAGGTGATGTTGGCTCATGTACAAAGCAGGATGTTCAGCAGCTTAGGAAAAAAGTGTTGGGTTGTAAACACCCAGAGTCAACTGTGAACGTGAGTCATTGACTGTCAATCGCTGGCTCGCCTACACACAAATACATATATCTGCTAGTATGTATTCATATCCATGGCTACGGGTCGCTACGAGATCCCAGAACACAGAACACAGTGTCTGACTGACACACACGTGCATGCGGCCATTCTGCAAGTAGGCTCTAAAATCTTGTTCTCTCGCAGGGCTCCATGGCATAAAGCCTGTCCTCACATCCAGCTGGTCCCTGGGGAGAGCTGCCGAGGAGCTCGCTACTCTTGACGCCCCGCTGCCATTTTCCACAGCCTGAGGGGAACCAGGAAGCAGCCGGCAGGAGCCATGCCTGCCCTGGCCACCGGAGCCGGCCACGAGCCAGGTACTGTGCACAAACCCCTCGGCCAGGAACACAATTTCCCAAAACACGAGAATAGATCTTTATTGTCGTCGTGCTTAGAACTATGAAAATCTGTTTCTGCACAGAACACACAAAAACAGTAAAACACACTCATAAAAAGTATTTTTGCTACTTTGATTCACATTTTTATGTCCACCATCAGTGCACAAAATGAAATGGAAATGAATACAAGTATCCCTTAAAGTTAATATTTAACCCTCTGAGACCCACAATAGACCCATTTTTTGTCTTTTTTTTAGGGGGTACTTATGTCTCATAAGATGTTGCAGCAATTTTTGGGTTGATACCATTTGTTACAAAGATTTGTTGCTAAATTTAACCATTTTCTACCACTCCACAATTTATAAAAATGATCAATAATCCCTCCAAAATACCACATTAAGACACCAAGACCTTGAGGAGCACCATAGAAAAAGCCATGCTGTGATTTGGTATCAACATTTTTTGACATTTTGAGATTTCTGCAAGAATTGCATTTTTCGGCGATTAGATGGCGAGCACCCTTATTGTCAATCTACCTATGAAAGCTATCCATCCTCTGAATGCTCTAAGTCTCTAGTTTGTGACTGTAAAGTTTTATGAGGCTGTGATTATCCTAGAGGTCACCTCAGGTCATTTTATACAGTGATGTCAAATTACAAAAAACTACAATGAAATGTCTACTATGGGGATGAACATCATCACACATGATGCTCATTGGATCCACAAGAGTCTCAGCTTTACACTGATAACCAGTTTAAGTAATTCCAAGACTGATTAGGAACCCCAGTATGCAGAAATATTCAAACACATCATGTTAGAATAGGCGAAAATAACACATTTATACTGCCCCAAACTGCATGTGATTATCATAAAGTGGGCATGTCTGTAAAGGGGAGACTTGTGGGTACCCAGAGAACCCATTTTCATTACATATCTTGAGGTCAGAGGTCAAGGGACCCCTTTTGAAAACGGTCACGCCAGTTTTGAGCATGAGTTTGGAGCATTATTTAGCCTCCTTCCCGACAAGATAACATGACATGGTTGCTACCGATGGATTCCCCTAGTTTTTCTAGTTTCATATGATATCTGTATTCGGTCGGGGTCACCCGCGATCCCACGGGTCTCAGGGGGTTAATAGTCAGTATATCCTGGTGGTGTGCCACTACTTAAATCTAATTTCAACTTAGAAATGATTAACTCTCATCTTGTCTAAAGCTGCTTTTTCTCGACCTTCCCAAACTGCGGTCGGAAAACAAACCAAAGTCCATTTTCACTTCATTTTGTTCGCTGCCAAATGAAAAACACACCGTTGCAAATATTCGCACAATTTCCAGTTTAACAACAGCGACCAAAAATAATGTCCAAATATGTGTACTGCACTCCATCTCTCTGGTTTTCTCTGCTCTCTTCTGAGGACTGTGTGTGTGCGTTAGCGTGTGTGTGTGTGTGAGAGCGTGTCGGTGTGTGTGTGTGTGAGCGTGTGATGTCAGAATGAGAAACACGTCAAGCTTGTCAACGCCGAGACAGCTGCCAGAAATCACCACCTCTCCCCCCAGGAGCACTATCCTCCCCTCAGTCTGGCTTAATGGCCAGCTACATCATCACACACACACACACACACACACACACACACACACACACACACACACACACACACACACACACACACACGCACATAGGCAGAGGACCCAACAAACGCAAAAGGACAAAAGGAGGACAGACATTATGGCCTGCTCTGATGGATAAAGAGTGTGTGCGTTTCTGCGTCCAGACTTTTAACAGAGTTACCGTAGCCCCCGTCATCCTGGAAATTTGTGCAGACAAAGTAGAAAGCCAGACCGTCAATTACGATTAGAGTCATTTTGGGCAATTACCGGCGAGGGCTCGGGTTTCCAAATAAAACACGTAAAGACTCCTCCGGCCCATCTCCTCCGTTTCCCCCGTGATGGTCCTGTGAAGTTGTGTGTGCAGGTGAAACACGATGAACATTATGGATGAGCGTTAGCTCACCGATCTCCAGGCCTGGTGAAGTCACAAATACTTGCGGGCGGTCTGGCATCGGGACAACGTTTACACGGGATACTGGTAGTATTGCTCTTGGTATCATAATAATACTGTTGAATTAAGAGATAAAGCTCCGTTATAGGATGATGGAAAATCTGTCGTATTTCTGGTGAGACAAACCTCTCAGCTCCATCTGTTCTTGGTCAAATCAGTTAGCACTTGAGATTTAAACAGTCTAATAAAGAAAGCAATGTGTTGAAAATATATGAAGGAATAATTGTTGACCTATATACCCTCTCCTCCTCTACAAATACTTACTAATGATCTTAGTAGATTGCTCTGATTCTCTGGTATTAAGTTATACTGTATGATGCAGTTGTCCTTTCCTGTCTTACAGTACAGTAGTTATTGCAGTTTTTTGTGTCCTAGCTGAGTGAAATGACCATTAAAAGACTCCATATATGTATGTTTGATACCGATGTACATATTATAAGCGATACTTTTTCAGAATGTTCTTGTGTCTTCTCCTGAGAACACCGATAGTCATCTATCATATTTAAAATGGCATATTTGCTCATAGATATTGTCCATTATTCTTCTCGTTTATTCATATATTACTTGAAGAATTGAATAAATGTTAAAGCAGATAATAAAAACAAACAAACAAAAGATTAAATCAGACAGTTTCAAACATAAAAAATGTCTATTAAGATGAGTTTAAAGAAGTGATGTAGAAAACGATTGAGTCAACAATCCTTGATTATTAGGCATCTCATGCAGTTTACTTAAAAACATTTCATTTATTGCATTTAGAATTATCCATAAACAACTCTATGCAACTAATATAATATTATATAATTAACTAATAAATAAACACATAATTAGGGAGGGGGAATAAACATATTATTAGTAATACATTATTAATTATTAAATTATTAGTATTACATACTCTTAAAAGATATAATCAACTTTATAAACTAGAAATCCCAAACATATAACATAAGAAATGTTGGCCTCTTTGTGTTACTCAATAGTTATTCAGTCACTGTTGTATTTAGCAAAAACATCAGAGGAAGAATGAGAAGAATATTAGAAAAATAACATATGGATGTGTTGAAATGGTGTCAAGCTGTCTTCAAAACGCAATGAGTTTATGATATGACTTGAAGTAATCATGTCTACATTCTTGTATTTACGGCAGAAGACTTGCAGTTGAAGCGGCTGACTTGTAGTCTCGGTTTAGAGGACGTCGTCCACATCAGCAGGACCCTCTTGCGTACTGCTGGAGGTTTGGCATGTAGGCAGCAACACCTCTGCAGACAAGCATAAATCCACAGAGACTAACTACACCTCCTCCACATGTGGTGGCTGCCAATAACTACAGAGACATGACTGTATCTTGCCAGTACCTTACCGTCTTTTCATTAGCGGTCCTGCCATCTGCAGACCCCTCAACACCACCCTCACCACACAAACACACACACACAGGAGATGAAGTACTGTGCTGGCTCTTTTAACATAATGGGGGGAAATATTATCATTAATTTAACTATTCTTTAGTAGCAGCTCTCATATTTCATCACCAGATTTGGGCAGGAGAACGTGTGTGTGTGTGTGTGTGTGTGTAGATCTTATTAAAATGCTCATTATTGGAGTGTTTGGAGAGCAAACACGTGGGCACATGTAAGATCATACCATCCCTCTCTCACTCCGTTCTCTCTCTGTCTCGGCCCAGATAAACAACAGGCCTCTGTGTGAATTAGATTCTAATAAATGAAACCAAAATAAAAAGTAAGTAAGAAAATAAACTTGAAAAACAATAAAATGTTGGAAAAACTGGCCTTTAATATATGACTGTGGGGAGCGCTGGAGAGAATGTCCTGATGATTGGGTTACCGTGGACTCATTTCACTGTGCGACTTTTTAGATTTTTCATAAATGCTCTGGAAGCAGATTAATGGCGGGGCTTTAGTTGATGATGCTGGCGCTGCTCTCCGTGTTTGAAACATTTTGTAGTGAGTGTATCCAACGCCTCCTCTCCATCCTTCAACATCCAGAGAACCCTGCCCTGCGCTTTAGGACGCCGTTATGTGACATTTTGTTGGCTGTTATTGTTGGGATCAAATACACAAACACACGTTAATTCACATTCTAATAAGAAAATTAGCTTTTAATTGTGCAAACTAGGGCTGTTAACATACTTGCCAAACCTCCCAATTTTCCCGTTTTTCATTATCCTCTCACAGTTTCCTCCCGGGGTCACAATTCTCCCGGCAAATTTGCACACCTTTTCCCCCTTTTTTGTTATCTCAACCTGTTTCTGGCACTGTACAGCGTGTAAAAGCCCTACTGTTCCCCCCCCCGGACAACAATACAGCTTTACCAAATGTTGTTTCCCGGTGGAAAGGATGCTCGTGACACAACACGGTTTGAGCTGTGCTTCCCAGCGTGCAGTGCTCTAAGTCGGGCTTTGCTTGACGCAGCGAAAAGCCGTCATGGTGCGGCACAAGCCATTAGAAATAATGGGTTTGGAGCGCAGTGGTGCTGTTGTCGTGGTGTTTCTGGAAGGGCCTTCAGTAAATGAGAGAAAAGGACAGTGCTAAGAGAAAGAAATACTGAATGAATGAATAAAAACTGATGAATATTTGTTTATGCCAGAGATTCAAACAAATTCACGCCAGAGGGGCGAATTAATACATTTTTCTTTCCTGAGAATTAAAACTAAAATTAATTAAAAATGCTGTTGCAGTATACTTATTATTTATGCTATTTTTATTCTTTAAAAGTCACCAGAATGCAGGAAACAAAGTCTCTAAAACTCAAATTTGGGTTTTGAAATCATCCCTATTTTTGAGGTCGGAAGGTTGGCAAGTGTGGCTGTCAAAGGTACCGCAATAATAACACAGTAACACAAATTCATTTTAAAACTAGAGCGAAGAGACGATAAGTCAACTCTGTGCTCAGATTAACCTGAACACTCTGTAACCCCCCCCCCTCTAACAAAGCTATGCAGCTGCTCTCCAGGTCTTTTCTCTCCTCCAGGCAGCTGCTGTTTAGTCATTTCTCCTCCTGTTCAAGCGTGATGGAGTTTCGTTGTGGGCTCAGTCGGGGACAGATAACTGTTACGCCTCCGCTCAGTTTGGCTCGGCTCATCTCAGTTTATTTCAGCTCCCACCTTGGGATCTTCGGACAGACAAACCCAGCCCACTCCTCTGTCTGATGCGCACCGTTTATCTCCCCACTGAGCTCCATTAGCAGCAAGGTTACGTTTCGAGGAATTTGTTTAGTTTGTTTTTTTACATTGTGTGGGTGTTTTGCTGCATTTATACCAAATTCCTCTACCTACCCCTGCAGCATCACAGGATGTCCAATCAAAGTGCCACCTCCATGCTAAAGACTCATGTACAGAGACACAATAACACTGATCTAGAAAATAGGAATGTTGAAGTTCATCATTGTCCTGTTGAAATCAATGATGATTGAATTGACCGTCTACTGCATACAATTCCACGTGTCTAAATATTTCTCTCGTGATGCGCGGCACTTGGAGTTCAGTTCCAACTTGCCCCCATCACTTGATGAGGGTTGTACAGTAATGGCAGCTCGCTGTCTGCAGATGAGGAGCTCTCTCAATTGCTCCTAACGTCCCCGCTCTCTCCCATCAGAGACCCTCCGACGTCCAACATCTGGTTTGTGTCATTCAGAGGTCAGCGAGCCTCCCGGAGTGAGAGTGGGTGTTTGCTCCTCGTAGCCCCATTTCCTCCCTGCTTCTGCAGTTCTGTGATTGCAGTTTTTGTGTCAGAATTTGTGGGGGAGAGGTAGAATGGGGTGATATCAGCGATTTAGAGCCGGAGACATCAGGACGAACAGCTAGATTTAAAAACTCTCTTGGCTAGTAGTAGTGGGCGATACCTCGCTATCTCTAGTTTCACGTGTTCCGGATGAGTCTATATGTGATTTGCTCCTGTCTGCATTAGGGGTGTCACTTTTTTAATAACGCAAAGTTTGAGCAAATTTGTTTGTTTGTTCTGTCATTATCCTGTAAAGCTTCTCCCAAAATAATACCAATGGGCTGCATATCTATGCATATAAATCCTGCTTATCGCTGGTGGCAGTAAGCAATTTGTTAATTTTTAACAGGGGGGGATTCAAAATATACAAATATAATACGCTCTCATGTATTCTTCTGTAGATCAACTATTGTTGAGTCAACACACATGTAGGCACAATTTACTCTTCCATCTGCTTTTGTGTACTTTGTTTAAGGAAGTCTACATCAATTAATAGTAATTCATTTATAAAACCTCTGTATAAACTTGAATAGCTCATATGTGTGTTTTTGCAAGATTTCTGCTAATGTTTTCTTTCTGCACATTCAAAACACATCCCACATATTTGTGTTATCTGAGATGTCAAAAAAATAAATTCGTAATATTTTGAGAATCTTTTTTTAATAATTACAAGAGTAAAGTCGCAATTTAATGAGAATAAAGTCATAATATTTCAAGAAATAATCTACCTGTCCTATAGTCTGCTGTGCATGACGCCAACGGGCTGCATATCCATGCATTTAAATCCTGCTATCTTGTCGGTGATGGCCTTTTTACAAGCTTCTGGCATGAGCCCTGGGAATGAGGTTGTCCTCATCAACCATGTTTCTTTATGTCATGTGTTTATGTCATCTGATTATATGGCTATCAGATTTTTTTAAACTCAGATATCTATATTGGTGCGAGCTTCAAAAACCCCAGTATCAGTCAGGCTATAGAATGTAGTTATGACTTAATCATTTTCTAAGAACTCCTACATTCATTTTATTGAACTAAAGAATACAAATATGAAACTGTGGTCATCCCTGCTCTTATTCCTTCTACTTGACTCAGTGAACAAGACCCACATTGGTTTGACCAACTAATTGTTCGTCGTTTGACTGACTTGCCTGCCCAACACTGCTGCTGAGTCAACTGCTTGCTGACAAGCCCCCCATGTGCCATTACAGTCGCTGCACGGTGCCCCTTTTTATTAAACCACACACCCGAGACCAGCCCCAAATCCTCGCGCGCACACTCTCCGACAGGCACTTCTAAAGAGCCCGATGCCCTTTTATTAACCTCATTAAAGTTAACGGTGTTATTCCAAGCCGTACCTGCGTGTTCTATCAAGGTTTACAGCCCCCGCACAGCATTTAAAGATAAGGGTGGTTCAGCCCATGCACAGCTGCGGAGGAGGTGGGCGACACTCGCATGAAAGACTACACATGGAAATCTTGCGATGGGACAACGCTTTTACCAGATCCGCTAATAACTTACTGGCTGCATGTGTGCATGTTTGTGCGGGGAGCGATGGATGAGTGATTCCAGCAATCGTATTCTCTCCAATCTTGATCTCCCCCTGTTGGAAAAGGTGATGGCTCTGTAATGATACTGAGTAATGAGATGCAGATATTCCTATAACGGTGAGGCATTATTGCTTCTCCATACACATACTCCTGTGCTGGACCAATGCATACATGGAAACACAAATCTCTGAATGATTTGAGTGATATGATAAGAATATGGACATATTGGGTTTTTTTTCTCTGTCAAGGTTAGCAGTAAATTTTTCCATCCTGATGTCAAGAATCCAGAGCATCTGGCCTCGGCCGGTTTCAGACATAGGGGAGGGTTGGAGGAGGACTTTGCCTATGGTGTGTGTGTGTGTGTGGGGGGGGGGGCTGTTCCATGGGGAGCTTCCATTTGTCGTGGTCGTTGGCCAGTAGCCGTCTCTGTGCCGCAGTGATACAGTACCGAAACACAAGGATTTGTTGCCACTGGAAGAGCTCCCTGTTTCCAGTTACATCAGAACTAAAATTTCCACATCATTTTAGCACAAAAAAACTCAGTCAAAAGGAAGCAGATGTAAAAGAAAGAAATCAAGTGAGTGCGACTGAGAGTGAGGAATGATGACTTTTATTTGTTTGAATACGAAGAATTCGCTCGCTTTTTTTGTTGAGGTAGGATGACATCCTCCGCGGTTCCCATCCAAAGCACACAGGCTACTAAATCGGTCATTGGCGGGCAGGACATGCTCACTTGCATTAGAAAGAACCTGAAAACAGCTTTACACACCATGTGCTCCGTCTGACATCCAGACAACGGGATGTTGAGTAATAGCCTGCGACTTTGAGAAGCAAGACGGCGAAGGATTTAGAATGTAAATTTAAAGCACAAATTTTCAAAACAGTGCCGCTTATTAATGTTTGATCGAAACGAAGCCTTTCGGGTGGTGTTGGCTTGTCCGCCTCTGACGTCCCAAGAACACTCGCTAGAAATAAGTAGCTGGCCGCGGCTTTGGACAGAACACGCGGCGCCAGTGCCAGAGAGTCTGCTGCTGTTCCGTCGCCGCAGTAAGCAGAGGTGGCAGGTCATTTGGACGTGGCTAGTATGTTGTGGCTTCTGTATTTTGTCTACCGTGTTAGAGCGAATCTAAACTCAGCCGGCTCTGGCTGGGCCAAACATCGGCCTTTCATCTAAGTTCTCGATGGCCACTGCCAAACTCAGCCTTCCCACAGTCTTCAAGACCTTCCATCCTGGCATCTGACAAACACTGGACTGGCACTCCATCCTCTGCTTCTCATATATCTGTCTTTACGTGTCATCATCTCTCTGTCTGCCCAGATATTTCTAACCTTTCGTCTCTCCTCCGTGTTTAATTTGTCTCCCTTTTTATATCTTTTCTTACATTGTATATCATTTTGTGAAGTTTAACTACTGAGATCTGGACAAGATACCATGCTCCCGACTTTCGCTCCAGCAGCAGCCGTGTTGCAGGTGCTTCCACTCACTTGTCTGCGGTGTGATTGTTAAAAGCGTTGTAGCTGAAAACACCGCTGGCTCTTCGGGGGTTGCTGACGGATCCTGCAGACTATATGCAGCCAATTACTGCTGATTAGACTTGTACTTTTGTCCCGAGCTCTGTTTTCAACGTGCTGACAGCCCTTTTGAAGCATAAAGGTGTGACGAAGCACGGAGCAGAGGAAAAGGGCGAGGCGCTCGCTACGTGATATTCGATGGCATCTTGGAAATAAGATGGAATAAAATAAATCCTTTTTGAAAAGCTTGGCCTCGCCTGGCTCTGAAATGCAACTCTGATAAGGTTCCTGCAACCTGGATTCTGTTTCGCTCCACCTGAATGAAGCATGATCTCAGGGAAGGGCCACGGATTCTTTATAGGCCCTGAAATGACACCCATCCAGAGTTCAGCCTGCGGTAGTGAAACAGTCGATATATGATCGGAGTGACGGTTGATTGCACCTGGACCGGCCCACTGTACTTTGCTGAAGTCATTTTTCCATGCCGTGGAGCCCTAACTAACATCTTGCAAAAGCCACTCTCTGTTTTTTTCTCCTCCCAAACGATGGAGTTATTCAGAGAGCGTGACACTGAAACATCAGTGTAGATGGTATTGGAGGGCTCAGTCCCCCTGACCTTTTTTTAATGTGGAGAAGTGGTTTGGTCTATGGAACTGCTAATGGGAGGTTTTCTGGGCTTTTGAATGGAGCACAGATTCCTGCTGTTACGTTCACGGGCCAGTACCCCTCTCCACGCTCTTCCACAATTATACCCCAAGTAGAACGCTGCTGGACTCATTGTAAGTTATGTTTAAAGATCACAGCGTCTGCTCAGCTAATATATCTTGTAATACCATATAATTTGATGTCTGGTAGGTGATGCCTCAACAGTCGCATGGTCACTTAAAGGGATAGCTCGGGTGTTTTGAAGTGGGGTTGTATGAGGTACTTCTCCATAGTCAGTGTATTACCTACAGTAGATGGCGGTCAGCGCTTGTCCAGTTTGGAGAAACAGACAGATACTGCACGGAACCAAAGCAATGTACTGCTTTGGACGGGGGAGCAGCAAAACATATTTTCAGTTTAAGTGTACGCTGTATTTACCTCTTTCACCGTCGTTGGTTTGTATGTCTGTCTGTCTGTCTGTCTGTCTGTTAGCAGGATTACTGCAAATGTTCGTGATGGATTTGAATGACATTTTTTGGAGGGGTGACGTGTGGCACAATGAACAATCATTTAGATTTTGGTGGCCATCCGGATCATGATCCTCCTATTTCCTATTTTCATTCACATATCTTGAGGTCAGAGGTCAAGGGACCCTTTTGAAAATGGCCATGCCAGTTTTTTCTCGCCAAAATTTAGCGTTATTTGGCCTACTTCACGACAAGCTAGTCTGACATTGATGGTACCAATGGATTCTTTACGTTTTCTAGTTTCATATGATGTCAGTATCTTCACTCTTCACAGCTTTACAACTGAGTCCGCTACAACCTCCGAAATATTAATATCGCAAGTTGCGTTAAAGAAATTAGTGGCGTTAAAATTAATTTGCGCTAATGCCTTATTATTGTTAACCTAAAATTAACTGTTATCTTCACTGGAGTCATGTTGCTTTGGCAAGAGCATATATAAAGGCTTCATTTCCCCATCGGAAACATAGACTGTATAGCCGTCTGATGAGAAGGTAAACCGGTGAAAATATTCTTAATATCGCGTGCAGTTAAACTGATGTAGATTTCTTTAGGTTGGCCTTGCTTTTAGGTGGCTAAAATAGGTTTTGCTGCTGGCCCCGTCCACAGCAGTACATTGCTTTGCTTCCATGCTGGTACTCCTGTCTGTTTCTCCAAACTGGGTGCATGCCGACCGTCATCTACTGTAGGTAATACACCTACTTTGGATAAGTACCTCATACAACCCCACTTCAAAACACCCAAACTATCCCTTTAATCCAGACAACCACTGTTCCCTCTGATATTCCATGCTCCTGCGTGCTACTTCAGTAGAAAGAAAGTTTAAAAAGGGGGTCAGGTGCTGGTAGTCTTCAGGACAGAGCAGAATCTGTATGGAGGCAGTGGGCTGATGACATATCAGTCCTGTGTTGGCTGTGAACAAGCGGCCCTAAACACTTCTCCTTTTGTTTGGCATCTGACTCGGGTTAAATCCATCTTCCCACCCACTGTCTGTCTCGAGTGTCTCCCTTCGGACGAAAAAAGTGTTTACATTAGTGCAGGAATCATCATCGCTTATTTCTTGCTATTTCAGAAATCCATCACTCCCCGGCCTTTTTCACGGTGCTCCTTCGTCTTTAGTGTCATCATTCTTCTTCTGTCTGCACACATGCTTTAATCAGATGTTATTTATTTCAGTAGATGTTGTTCTTTCATTGAGTCTTGCTTCAATTCTTTTTCCTTTCGCTTCTCTGTCTGCCTTTGCTATGCTTGCGGCATCCTTTCCTCCTCTCTCTCGGGTGGAGAATAAAGAGGTTAATCAGGCCTTGAGTGGATTAGGCGACACCGTCTGCAGCTGCTTCTCTTACTGCCACCCGTCTACCACCATTTTTTTCCGTACAAATGGCCCTCTTGCACGTTCACAAGGCAGCGTTTGAAATACTGACCTGCTAAGAAAGCTCCCACATGTTGTCACAATTCTCTTCCCCCCCGGCAGTCTGGTGAGCCTCACGAACATTGTGCCTCTCTATATGTCCCTGAAAGATATATGAGGGAGGTCAATAACTCATTCGGCACTTGGGAGAAAGTGCAAGGGGGGAGGAAATTGAGTCGAAACCCACCGTTCATTTCCTGTATTCGAACAAGTTCATTTCAGGCGGACAGTTTGTCTTTCTGTATGTAGTTCGGTTACAAGATGGAAGTGGGGTCCCCCCCCTGTATCCGTGCAGTACAGTCCTCACATGTCAAGCTATGGACAGACTGATAAATGCGTCTCCCGGCAGCCCATGTGGCCGAGTGTGGCGTGTAAGTAAACAGCGGTGAAGTTACAATGTCACGGCGAGGGTCATATTTTACACCCATGCAAACTCTGTGTTGTTAGATTGATCCCTGTAATTTCCTTGTCTCGCGCTGCTGTAGAAAAAAAAAACAAAGTCGTTGACCTATGCGACTGGCAATTTGATGCGTATCATGTTTAATGCATTTCATTGTCTGGGATTGTTTTTGTGTTTTACATAAAAGGGATCTGTGAAAAACACTGTTATTTTCTTTAACCGCTGTAGAGGTGTGGGCGTGAGAGGGGAAGTGCTGTTTGGCAGTTAAAGTGGTCACTTCCTCAGCTTTCGGAGGCCCTGGCCTCTCCGGTTTCTCTGAAGACTGTTTCGGCCTTACTGCGCAACATCATGCCGGGCTTCAGGACCTCTGGGTTGGGCCGGTCCAGCACTAGCCACAACAGAACCTAGTGGTCCACTACAAGACACTGCCAGGTCCGCTACACACAGCCGCCGCACGAGAGGGTCCAGAATAGTCCGGCCAAAACAAATCAAATGAAGCCAGACCAGCCCGGCGAGAAACAAGTCGGTCCACCCTTTAGTGGTGAAGAGTTGGCGCAATCTCGTTCCCTTTCTTCTTCTTCTTCTCCCCCCCCTCTCTCGTTTTGTCTCCCACTGTCTGTGCTGGACACGGTTTCTGATGTTACAGACCTATACATGCATCCATACATCTGGTCCTGGGTTTACGTCTCTTTCCACTTTCTATAGTGTCCACACAGTGTTTTCACCACCACTGTGGTTGTTCTTTGGCTCATTTCCTCTCTCTCTCTCTCCCTTTCTGCCTCCATCTCTCCTCCGCGCTTGTCCAGCCATACATTCTTATATTTAATTTCAGCTTTGCAGAGTCCTTGTTTAGCTCTTGGTCCCTCTACAGCTCTTTCTGTTGTTGTTTGAAACTGTTTTTGCTCTGGTTCACAGGGTTCAGCCTGACATAGTGACCCCCAGAAAGACAGCAGAGCACAGTGGTAGCTTGTCTTTTATCTATTTTCCCCACTATGTTATTATTTCTGATCAGCTAATGGAGCGGGCTGTTCCCACACACTGTTCGTAGTTATATCTATGAAAAGCAATGCACTGTAATTCGTATACAGTATATGTATTTTTTTTAGTATTTAATCCATGTTATCGTGAACCAAGAAGTATAATTAGCGTCAAACTCTGCATAAGGTGCGGTGCATGAGGTCGGGGAGTTCACCCAGGAGTTCATACCCCGTGGGAAACCAGAAGTCAACGTTGATTTATTTGTCATGCAACTTCCGTACTTAAGTGACGCCACTTTTGTAGTTATTTTAGCCCAGACGTTGACTTATTTGTCATGTAACTTTCGAACTTAAAGGGACTGTTTGTAACTTTTTAAGCGTATAAATGTACCGGGTCGGGACACATGCGTGCTGGCGTGTGGCCAGACTCACTGCTCCTCTGCCTGCTTGCCTTCACTTAGACAGCGCGCGTTCTCGCTGTCTCGCTGTCTCGCTCCACCTCTAGACGTGAACGCTCGCTCACTCCACACTGCAGAAGAGTTAGTAGCTCTGAGAATATCTAGTGAATGTACAGTGGACGTTTGTGCAGAAATAACTGCTGCAGCTCCTCCAGACCAACAGAGGTTTTCCGTGTCTTGTGAAGTGACGGGGCTCTGCAGCGTGTTACGTTATCAGCGGCACCCGGTCGGAGACGGTAGCGTTTCTCTTCCTGCTCAGCCCCGGCACCGACCTGCTTTTCCTGCCTCAGCCTCCGGTGTCTCCCTCCGGAGAGGGAGACACCGGAGGCTGAGGCAGGAAAAAACAGCATTGATTCATGGAGACCTTCGTCTGGTCAGCTAACATTACTGCCAAGCAGGTGAAATATAGAGTGATATTGTGGTTTTAGCTGACGTGTGTCGCCACACTGTTTTGAGCGATGCTCGTTCATGTCTATGTAGAGCGAGCAAGCGCGAGCCCGACACTGACTTTCGTTGAATTCACGGCTACAGGTGTCGCTGTTAACAAGCAATTCTGAAAGTTACAAATAGTCCCTTTAATTGACGCCACTTTTGTAGTTATTTCAACTCAGACGTTGACTTATTTGTTATGTAACGCCACTTCCGTAATTATTTTAACCCAGACGTTGACTTATTTGTCACGTAACTTCCGAACTTAAGTAACGCCACTTCTGTAGTTATTTTAACCCAAACCACAATCTTTTCCTAAACCTAACTAAGTAGTTTTGTTGCCTAAACCAATACTGTACTGAAATACTGAAAAGACTAACGTGCGGAGATTGCCACATGTTGCCGGACATTCGTAGGAGAACGCACGAAAAATGAGTAATAACTTTTTGTAAGATATCATACGAACCCGTTGTATGAAGATACATGAGTTGATGTGTTTTCCATAATGTGCCATTGGCACATATCACACAGCCGGTTTAGGTTTTCCCAGCATGAATAGGGAGGAATTGTTGTCAGAAGGAATAAAGAGTTGAATCATTGAGAGCGTAGACAGGAGGGGTTGACTTCGCACCTACCTGGGGAGAATAACGCTCAGGGACTCTCACTCTCTCCTTCCCTCCCTCGCTCCCTTCATCCCCTCCTACCTGTATCTCCGCTCTGCCAATAGTAATGACATTACCATATCTCCTCACCGCCCTTCCTACACCCCTCACCTCATCCCATGTCTCTTTAAATCTTTCTTTATATATATATATATTATGTGAGATGTTCTTTTGGGAGTTTCAAGTTGTAAATGATTGAGGGTTTCTGGTGATGATGACCACAGAACCGGGCGTCGGATGATCACATACCGGGGGGGACAATATCACACACCGAGCTTGAGTAAAACCGCGGGGGTCGCTGTAATGACTGGTGCACATGTGTTGTGTGTAAAACCTCTTTCTTGTTCAGTGGCTTTTTCCCTCTCCTTCTTTCTTTACCACAGAGCGGTTGTAGCAGTGAGGTATGAGGCGCTAACACTACACAGAATCCGCGTTGCAAGCTGAAGAACAGGGCAGGAATATCATCTTGATGTATCCTGTGCGTCGGCTCAAAGGTCTCGGAAACCACCAAATCACCTCCAAATGGAAAGCAGAGGGTCGAGAGTGGCAGATGACACTCCATCCATCTGACTGCCCAGCAGCAGCAGCAGCAGCAGCAGCACATGACATGAGCTGAGTTAGTCAGCCGCGGCTCTCCCGCCAAGTGGTCCGAGCTGCCAGCGCACACTTGCTCTTAACCCAGTGAGAGAGTCGGCCAGTTCAGACAGCCAGTCAGTCATCCAGCCAATGACGTCAACCATTGTTTTCAATCAATCATTTTCAGCTATACGAAAAATACTCCAGTGGTGCTTTCTTTTCCTTCTCCTCCCTCCTTCCTCTCTTTCGCTCTGTCCTCTGATGAAATACGCTCTCAGAAAGGTAGCCAAGCCGCCCGAGTTTGTTTTGACGTTTCGATGGCTCCGCCGTGAACGTGTTTAGAGTTTCTTCACATGATCGGTGGCAGTTCAAAGCGTTTCAACCACCGTGTGGTTGTGTTTGAGGGGTTTCAATCTGGGGGGGCATTTATAAAGAGGTCTTTGATGCGTATAACCCAGCTCGACTGCGCTCGGTATGGGCCTGACCTTTTAATGTATCCCCTGGTTTAGTGGATCACAGCCACCCTGAAGGCCAGAACAGAGCAACAAACAAGTATCTGCTACTGCTCTCCATCAGTTCTGCTCCAGGACTCTGTTGTGTTTGGAAGGGACCATGCTTTACTTGCTGGTTTTGTGCTTCGCCTCCCCTCTGCTTAATCTTGAAACCATCAGCTCCCCAGCCAGGTTCTCTGTAGGTTGAATTTGAAATAGTCATTTCTTTTATAAGCCGGGTGAGTACAGCCTGAAAGGCCTTACAGACTTCAGCATGTGTCGTTCTGAAGGGTTTCAGATTCAGCTACGGTGCTGCCGACCCATGCACCCTGTTTCTCTCACTGTCATCAACAAACGTTGCTCATGCTATGGTGATGACCTGTAAATGGGCCACATAGGCCTGGAGAAATGCAAATGTCTGCTGTCCTTGTGAGCTCATGACATCTGTTGGTATACAGCCAGGTCTGCTCTCTTTACTTACCTCAAATTCCGTAAAGAATAAGGTTATTTCAGAACAGTTCAATTAACATTCTTTCAAGATAAAGAATACCAGGGATGCACCGATCCAACTTTTTCAGTCTCGATCATTCTGTTATGTGTAAGGCAACATCAGGCTTGACTTAAACATTGCTTTCCTAACTTTGTAAAACATAATGTAACAAATAAATACATAGATATACATTTACTGAAGTGTTATTTATTATTAAAATAAAAAGTCTTACACCAGCAACTTAAAAGAAATCTTCAAAATGAACAGGAATTACGATTCAAGTGTAAACTTTTTTTAATGCAGCAACAAATTGGTCAAAACCTAAAATTCCACTATATAGAGATATAGCAATATCATTTACATGGGTACACGCATGCGTCCGCCTTCACCTCCAGGCATATATACTATATATGTTCATGCATGCTAACCCATGTAGCTATGTTTTTCCTTCTGTCAGAGTCCCTCTCTTCTCAAAAACATCCTCCATATTCCTTATTTTGTGAGTTCCCTTTTCCATAACTTTTACTTCTTGAATTAAACTTTTCCATTTTATAAAATCAGTTTTTTTTCCCCCCACCCTTTTGTTATTTGTATCAGTACTGTGATTCTGAGTATTCTAAATAAGTAACGTTCATCTTTACCGAGACCAATTGGGGGTTTCCCGAGTACGATATGATATGCTCTGCTTTTAAATACAGAGGTTTTTTGAAAATGTCTTCTATAAACTTAAAAACTTCTGACCAAAACAAATTCAATACACTGCATGTGTAGAAAATGTGTAAATGATTTGCGTTACTTTCGCCACAGTTTCTCCCTCATTGAGATCTTGGATTCCTTAGGTTTTCTAGTTTCATATGATGCCGGTATCTTCACTCTGGCTTTAAAACTGACCCCGCTTCAACCTAAAAATAGCAAGTTGCATTAATGCCTTCAAGAAATTAGTGCCGTTAAACCAAATTTGCGTTAACGTGTTATTATCGCATTAACTTTGACAGCCCTAATACAAACATAAATTGAACTGAATAGATATTTGAGTCAGCATCGGCCCGGTATCCATTATCGGTATCGGTGCATCCCTAAATATACTGACATAATCGGCAGCCACATAGAATTCATCATGAGTACTTCTTCCAGAACTTCTGTTTAGCAAACACACGTGCTCTTTATCCCAGAAATTGATTGTTTGCAGGCATGAAGGATGTGCGGATGGAAAGCCTCTCGAGGCATGTGTGCCATCTGTTTGGTTAAAAAAAAAGATGGTTAATATTGAACTTTTCAACTGATCCAAAAGTGGAATTTCTAGTTGCCTGACATACTGCATGTTTGGCGTTGTTTCTGATTGGGGACAGGGCAGCAGTGTTCCTCTAACAACAGGAAAGACTGGGACAATGGTGGGAAGTAGAGGCTGGGAGGGAAATGCTTTATTCTCTCTATGTTTCCTTTTCCTATCAGTGACCAGTGGTGTTAGAGTGTTTTACTGTAGTTTGTGGCACTTTCAGGTGTTTATGTGTCTGTGTGTATTGGATGGGTGCATCTGAGGAAGAGACAAAGAAACAGAGTATCCATAGATGAAAATGATGATGGGTTTGCCTATAAAAGTAGTAAAGGCATTTATGTGTATGTTATAAATGCATGTGTTGTCTTGTCTTGACTGTGTACAGTATATGTATTCCAGCACACGTACAGCACTTATGCTCTTTTATGTATTATTAAACTACAGATGTATGCACATCTGTTTATGTGTTTTTTTGTGTGTGACTGTGCATGCATGTGCTCATACCTCCCATTGCCATGCCGACCCTCTGTTTCCTCTTCCCCCCCGTCTGCAGGTCTGTATGAGCTGCTGGCGGCTCTGCCCTCCCAGCTGCAGCCCCATGTCAGCCGCCCCGAGGACAACACCTTCCTCCAGGACATGTTTGGGGAGAGAAGCCTCCACTCGCTGATCAAGGTAAAACGAAACAAAAAGCGCCTCTTTTCTTTTAGAGTTATGTGTTGATGTTTTGCTCAGTGGTTCAGTTACGGTGTTTTTCAGTTTTTCATACCCACGTTGCTATAGCTCTTGTTGTCAAAGAGCAAATTCATATCCATCACAATTGAGGAACTTCAGTTTTTTTATAAATGCATACTATCAACCTGGTGATTTACGACTAGTGATTTTAGCACTGTAGAAAATCATGCTTTTGCAAATTATGTGTTCTTTAACCAGCATGTAGTTATACTAAACTTTGTGATTTAAGGAGTGACAGTTATATAATGATGAATAATTCCATTTAACTTGCAATCTTACCACAGTATCTGACATTTCTTTACGTATCTGCATACTAACGTACTGCATAATACATACTCGATCAGTATGTACTGCATACTGACTACTAAATGAACCATTTTACCAGCAGACTGTTCACACTGAAGTATGCTCAAGCAAAGGCCAGGCCGGTCTCAAGGCACCCAGCCATCTCTGAAAATGTGGCAGCGGTGTTATTTGGATAAACTGACCACATATTGGGACTCAAAATGGTTACTTCCTCGCCTGAAAACATATAAAAACTAGGGCTGTCAAAGTTAACACAGTAATAACACATTAACGCAAATTGTGATTTTTAATTAACCTCTTAGAAATCCAACGGCGGCCATTGAGCCCGGCCGCTATTCGATATTTCGGAGGTTGTAGCGGGCTCAGTTTTAACGCTAGAGTGAAGATATGGTATCATGTGAAACTAGAAAAAAATTAAGGAATCCATCAGTACCAACCATGTCATACTAGCTTGTTGTGAAGGTGGCTAAATAACGCTCCAAACTTAGACTAAATTTTGGCGATGAAAAACTGGCATGGCCATTTTCAAAGCGGTCCCTTGACCTCTGACCTCAAGATATGTGAATGAAAATGGGTTCTATAGGTACCCACGAGTCTCCCCTTAACAGACACGCCCACTGTATGATAATCAAATGCCTTTTGGGGCAAGTCATAGTCAAGTCAGCACACTGACACACTGACAGCTGTTGTTGCCTGTTGGGCTGCAGTTTGCCATGTTATGATTTGAGCATATATTTTTATTCTAAATGCAGTACCTGTGAGGGTTTCTGGACAATATTTGTCATTGTTTTGTTTTGTTAATTGATTTAAATAATAAATATATACATACATTTGCTTAAAGTAAGCATATTTGTCCACTCCCATGTTGATAAGAGTATTAAATACTTGACAAATGTCCCTTTAAGGAACATTTTGAACAGATAAAAAAAAATGTGTGATTAATTTGCAATTAATCCCAATTAACTCTGGACAATCATGCAATAAATCACGATTAAATATTTTAATCGATTGACGGCCCTAATTAAAATGTAATAAACTGACATTTTAATAGCTTTTATCCTGGCTCAAAATCTCATAAGTCTGAAGGCCGGGGCCAGTTTCAAGGCACCCCAGCGCCAGCGGCTCCACCACATCTCCAAAAACGATTCGCAGCAAATTTCCAAACAGGCATTATTGGTTAAACTGACCACATATTGGAAATCTAAACGGTTACTTTTCTTGCATGAAAACACACTACATACTCAAGTTTACGTCATTATGAAAAGTATGTTAGTATGTCGATTTCGAACACCGCCAAAGTCTCCTGCATGTGTTCAGAGATGACGTTCCAATCCGGAGGCAAAGAAAAAGAACATTTAGGTGGCTGGCTTCAGATAAGTGGATATCATTTGCTGTTTTAATAATAGATATATATAGAATAGAAAATATTAAATAGTATGAGAAGTTATCACAGGCTCAGGCCAGACAGATAATATCTATTTTAACACTGGATCTGGTCTGTAAAGTCTATATTACCCACCGTTACAGTCACATCCTTCCTCTCATGGGACTGGACAGAATCCAAACTCTGTCTCCCCCACCTCTCCAATTCACATAAAAAAACACACGCTTTGCTCAATCCTGCTTTATTCAACCTCCTTCCGTGCAGTCTCATTCATACATTACAAAGTTTATTGTCATTCCAACAGCCTACCCACCCAGATCCTCTAACTCCCCCTCTGCCAGCGTGAATGGGCCTGTGGTCCGGTTACTGCCTGTTAAACTAGATAGCTGCAGAGTTTAGGGAGAAGATGAGCACATTTGATATCTTTATACGCTAGCAGACAGACGGAGGTAATGAATGTAACACATTCTGTCTGCCCGAACCTCATCTTCACTTGGGATTCTCTGCAGTCGGCAGCCAAACTCCTTCTTCTTCTTCTTCTTCTTCTCCTGCTACTGGAGAGGGAACAGGAGGGCTTTTGTGCTTTGAACCAGCTTGTTTCTCAGTCACTATTCAACCAGCAAATGCATGTAACAACTGCTTCAGCGCTTTCTCTAGTTCACTGATGTAACTGAGAATGCTTTATTACTCAATTTACTAAGAAAACGTCCCTAATTGTTGGAGCTACATTTGACTGTATCCTTTGTATATGGTCTCCATTTTGAAAGAATGCCCAACGCTGTTTTCCTGTGCTGGCATGATATATTTCCCCCTTTGGTGGTCTCTCTCTTTCTCTCCAGCCAGAATCATTATGTCACAGAGACGATTGAGAGAGAAAAATGGGCATAATTGTCATCCCCTCCCTTTTTAGAGAAATCTTTTCTGTGTAAGCATGTTTGTTCAGGATCCAGGGTTGTAACGCGCCAGCGTGAGCGTGTAAAAGTGCCTGAATTATGGCATACCTCAGACGCTGAAGCAAAACCCCGATGTCGGGACTTGAGGAAACCAGAAGGGTTTCATTTGATGCCTGGATTGTTATGGATGGCCAAAGAATAAGGCCTCTCGAACATGGATAATGATGGGCAGGGCCTGCGCATGTTCAGGCTCTCGTTCTCGCCGGCCCCAAAGAAAACACCGCGCAGTGTGGGGCAGATAGAATGATGCTAATGAAGGTGGCATTATGTTTCTGTGATATTTAGCCAGGCGTAAGGGTGGAGCTCCCAATTCACCTAACCACCCCTGATTATACCTAGCTAAGCTTTCATGAGGAACTCAAAGGGGAGAACGTGCCAGTGCTATGTCCTCACAGGCTCTTTACCTGGAGGGTAGAAAGCTTTGCACCAATTGCTAGAAGAATTTTTTCCGTACATTGTCAATTAAGTGGATACTTTTCTCTGTAATGTTCCCCAGAAATTAAAGAGGACCTATTATGCTTTTGTGCTTTCCTTTAGTGTGTTATATAGTTTTTTGTACATGTAAAAGGTCAGCAAAGTTACAAAGTCCACGCCAAAGGGAGTTACTCTCCCCCACAGAAACACTGCTCTTGAACTGCCTGAACCTCCTTTTCTTCTGTAACGTGGTGATGTCACCAAGTAACATATTTGCACAATACCTGCCTAGCGGCTAGTTTCTAGCTAGAGCAGAGCTGGAGCGGAGTCCAAAGAGTTTGGTTCAGTTGACCAATCACAACAGTGGGCAAGCTGACTAATCAGAGCAGACTGGGCTTTTCGGCTCAAACATAGTGTTTCAGAGGGTGAAAAGTGGTGTTGCAGCACAGCTGGTATGACAAAAATAAAGTGTTTTTTTAACCTCTTTAAGATGTAAGACAGAATCTGAATGGAAGATAGTTTGTGATATAAAAAAATAGTTTTTTTTTTGGTCAAATCAAGACACATAAAGGAACGGTTAGGGTATGATGGACCAAAAGATCAACAGGTGGATCAGTGCAGCATCGACAGAAATGATGCATTGTACAGAACTCCACTTGGGAAGATGGAGCTAAGCATGAAGGGCAAACTCTCAATTCACCAATCAGTTGAGTAGTCACCCGAAGAATTAAAGGTGCAGTGTGTTGGATCTGGCGGCATCTCGCGGTGAGGTTGCAGATTGCAACCAACAGAAACTCCAAGCATGTAGAGAATTACAGTAGACGACACAAAAACGTGAAAAAGCAAATGTCCCTATCTAGAGCCGGTGATTGGTTCCATTTTGGGCTACTGTAGAAACATGGCGGCTGGCTCTGTGAAACCCCAAAATTAGTTTTCTTTGCATGGTGTTTTTGGGCTCACCTTTTAGGGATAAGGTGATGAGCTTCACCTCGGCTCTTTTCCGTTGAGAAGAGCCAGTTGAGGTTTTTCAGGCTTCTTAACTGGGTGCCTCCCTGTAGGTATTCCAGGCACGTACATATGGGAGGCGACCTCAGGCCAGACCCAAAACGTGAGGGATCCCATCTGACCTTGGATCACCTTAGAAGACGCCAATTGGAGCTGGAGAAATTAGCTAAGGAGAGGGAATGTCAGGGTTACTTTGTATAGCCTCCTAAGTGCCGATGGATGGATGGATGTACAGAAACAAGATCTTTCTGCAATACCAACAATACCAAGGGCAAAAGGCGGTGAGATCTTGGAAGCAGTTCCTTTTTTTTGTTTAAACTGCTTACAAAGGGAAGCCCAACAAATTGAGCTTAGCGATTGTCGAAAGCTGAAACGTCAGATGTGGGTGTGCATGAAAGAATTTTTGAATGGCCAATGATCAACTCCCTAAATGCCATTCTGAAATTTGAATTACCTCTTCGTTCATGTGCCAGCGAGATACTGAGTGGCTCTCACTTTGGGGCCCGTGTCAGTGCAATTCAGTAAGTATTAGTTAAGGTCTAAGCTAATGTGACCTAATTCACTATTGCTACCGTGGCAGAATAAATACCGCCGATACAATACAGTGAAAGTCATGTCTCGCCGTCGCAGCCACAAAATGATCAACTACGTCAGTGCAACATCAAAGAACCACATTATTTCTCCACCACATTGAGCCTGTTTTGAACCTATTTCCTTACTCTTCCTTCTTTTATTCAACGGAGAGAAACCGAGCTGCTTTTAGCGTCTCTTATCGTTACCGTGGAGGCATAAGTGGAAACTGCCCCGCTCCAGACAAGCAGAACTACGTGTTTCCTCTGCTTTCTACTTGGTACTGAGACGTGAGCCAGCCTGTCAGCTCGTGAGCCAAACGGACAGACTCTGAAACACACAGAAGTACAGAACAACCATCTCGCCTTACAGCAGAGACCGGCACTCAGACGCAACATTCAGGTGAACATGGCTAACGTCAGTGGCACGCCATTAATAAAACCTTAATTGTCCCCTTCCTCTAAAGCCCCACCACCAAATCTCCACAGATTCCACCTTTTTTATTCCACAAGGCTGTGAAGGGGATACTTTAGGAATGGCTAAACAGCAGAGAGAAAACACACACATCATGTTAATCTGACAGGCTCGGCAACCCAGGTCGCTCATATGGAAACGCTCAAGCCTCACCTGGGTAATTATGAAGCATCAGTTACTGGTCAGCCTGTCTGGAGGGAGAGAGAAGGACCAGAAGAAGAGGTGTCAAAGATAGAAAGAGAGACAAGAAAGAAGAAGACCTACATGAAGACTTAAACCAGTTCTTTCTGTCTCTCCTCACCTGCCCTCGTCGGATGGTTGGGACGGCCTCTCGCGTCCCTCCTAATCCTATTATGTCACAGAGATGATCAAATATTTTCTAATAGCGTCTTTCAGCAGGACCCGGGGCTCGCTAGCCCGCCTCACTTTGCAGACTTTTCATCGGCATCAGCATCAGAGCTGACATGTAATGCGAGCGCTGGCGTGTATAGCTAGCATAGCTAAAACGACGCAGACAGTTCCCCTCTTTTGAATTAGAGGGAGTTACTCGAGTGTGCTTTCTATAAATTCCACCGCACTCACTGTTCGGCTGCCAAGTTCCAGCTCCGCAAAAAAAGCCACAGGAAATATAATACAATATTCAATTTCCACCTGCCTCAGGTGGGGCTCTCCTTAAAGACCAAGTTTCTGTCAGCAGGCCTTTAGCCAGGCCCCGAGATCCCTCATTTTGTGGTCAGTCCGTTTTCCCTTAAACTCTGCTCCTGTTAGTTGCTAATAGGCTTGGCACTTGCCACATTGTTACACAGCAACATTGATGCGGGCTTGCCAGTGTGTTCTTCAGTGCTGAAGGCCTTTAATGACATGTAAAGGTGCTGCTGACGCTTGTACCCAAGTGGAAAAGTTTCTGCTATTTTTGGTAAATGAGCTCATTTTCAGACAAACTGGACTGTATTCCTTGAGCACCAGACTTGGTATCCCATGAATAACTGGATCGCGCTCTAGGTAGCCCTCCAAGTTTCATGAATCACCCTGTAATGTCCGTCAACTCTGCTCACAGACAACAACCACAGACTTGCCCTTTGGGCACCTATCTTATCCTTTCCACACCTCACCATGCTCCAGGTCCTCGTTACGAAAGAAGATCACGAAAAAGGAAATTGTTCTAAACCTCTCACCCTGCTGCAATAACTCTCTGTGAGTCATTTAAGCCCCACACCCTGCACGCAGCAATAAAACCTGGCTAATCGTCTCTGCTCCAGGACTCAGCCTGTAAACCTATACCACCTCAGAGATCCACTTGTACTGTCTGTGGTCAGCACGTCCTGCTCTCTGGTCGCCTCTGATGTCTGTATTTATTATTTTGGGGGAACGGGAACCCCTCGCGGGGAGTTAAGCAAATACCTGCAGGCTGCTTTGGAGAAGGGAGCTTCCATCCTTGAAAAGAGATGACCTTCATATTCATCTAGCCTCCTGTGCAACTCAGCGTAGATTCTTGTATTCTTATTTGGTGGGGAAAGAACTCTGCGCAGATTCCGGCTACAGTGATTCAACTTGCATTTGTTGCTAGAAAATATTGTCTCTGACACGAGCCTGGTGGTTATTAACGGTTTGAAAACCTCAGTTATCCCCTTCCTTGCAATGTTATACTCTGCACTTAGGTTACCTTCCAAATTTCCTAGGAGTTTATGGTTGACTACAGCATGAAGTCGAAAGATCATGCTCAATGTCCACAAACAAGTGCCTCTGAATTGAGCCAGAGGAGCTAGACGAATAGTTGATGGATGAAGCCAAAGGCTAAGTTGTGATAGGGACAGGGTAAAGGAAGAGGGAAGCTTCTTAGTACAGCAGACAGGCTACAGTATGGCCCGTTGACTACTGAACAATCATGAAACTCATTGATTTGAACCATGTCTGCAGCAGTGAGGGGACAGTGAATATGAGTTGAGGCCTGCGGATCCACCAGTCCCCATTCTATCAGTCAAAATGTCTGTATTGGTAATCAAGGAAAATCTCTGGAGTCATCCCACAACCATTATTCCAGGTCACTTTGGTTGACCCCCATTATGTATTCCTCAGGGGAAAAAAAGGACTCAAAGTGAAACCAGAAGGTCTACACAATACAAAGCCAATCTTAATAGGACATGGAGCATAGGAGCAATATACAAAATATGGAAAATGAGGGTCATGGTGCCATATAGTGTATTTATGGCTCCCATATGGCCCGAGAACTGCCTGAAGACATCATGGGCTCACCTGGAGCTCTTAAAGGTAGTCCTCACTAATGTATATGTTGAATTGACTGCCTCAAAAGTACTCAGATCTATCTGATTCTGTGAGTCAGATGCATTTGTCCTGGCTTTATGCCCTCAGTCATTCAGAATCCTGCTTCCTAACCCAATCGCTGCTATACATCACATGAATGAGTCGCTTGGTTGATATATGCTACTTCCCTTGGTGATGTTTTTTGTACTGTGCAAAGTTAAAAGGCTGAAAACACAAATGGAAAACTTGTAATGGGGATTTTAGATATGTCTCAAGATGGTCTTCACACAAAGTGTGACTGTGTCCTGCTCTGTCCTGGCCCTGACAGAATACCTGGCGTCTGTGGAGGTGTGTCAGGGGCCTCTCTGCTCCAAGAGGAAATGTATCCCCTATCTAAATGATGTGGCTGTCATGACTGTTGGCCAGCTTCCCTGGTCTCTCTCTCTCTCTCTCTCTTTCTCTCTCTTTCTCTCTCTTGCTCTCTCTCTCTCTCGTCCATTGGATCGACTGCTAGTTCTTAATTAGTTGTCACATTCTCCAGGCCTTTTCCACAACAAATAATGGGAGGTGAGCTCACGCACCAGACCGCTCTGTATGGGGTTTTGGTCAAGGAAAGGTGCAGGGGTTGTGTGAATTCTCTGCTCAACAATGTGAGGATACACAAAACCATTTATCGTCATATTTTCCCATTAATCAGTTGAGTTGTTGACCCAGTGTCCTCAAGACCAGCAATGCATTGTTGTGGCCCAGAACCCCGGTCCAGGACTCGAGCATTTTAATTGGCTTATACAATCACTGACTGAGTTTACATGCACAAAATATTCAGTTTTTTGCCCTTATTCCTAAAAAGACAATATTCCTACTAGGGTTGCAACTAACGATTATTTTCAGAAAATGGTGAAAAATGTTTTTCCCAAAGCCCAATATGACGTCCTCCTCAGATGTCTTGTTTTGTCCACAACACAAAGATATTCAGTTTCCTGTCATAGAAGGGTAAAGAAACCAGAAAATATTCACATTTAAGAAGCTGAAATCAGAGAATAAAAAAATAATAATATGATAAATCGACTAAATATGATCAAAATAGTTGGCGATGGATTTAGTAGTTGACAACTAATCAATGAATCGCTGTAGCTCTAATTCCTACTAAGCTGTTTATATGGCTAATGAAAATGAATATTCCACTTTTATTCCCGTTCACACCGTTTTTTTTCCACCGGTGGCGTGGCAGACTTGTTCAACCGGGAGAGCACAGTCTCCCTCTTTCATTCCTTCAATCACCTTCCTAGATAGGTTGGCGTTGAGATTTATTAGTGCATATCCCAAAACCTGTTGTTATTCAAGTCTTTCATAATGTTTAAGAGCAGGTGTGTTTCTCCTTCCGATCAGAAATGTGGGCTTTTCTTTTGGGCATGCTTCTCAGCAAACTGTCGTCAAGTTGGTTTGTGTACAATGCACAGAGCTGGCCGTAAACAGGCAAGAGGCCGTGTGTCAAAAACTGTCGTAAAAACCCCAACTGAGGCGCATATTCCAAATGTGCTGTATACATGTCTAAAGAACGCTCTTAAAACCTGAATAATAGCGGCATATCCCACGTCTTACTGGAAAATGCTCAATTTGGAATCAGGCCTTATTCCGAATATCCAAATGTAATATGCTGTTTACATGACCCATATCAAATTGCTAATATTGTCATATTCAGAATAATAGTAGAATATTAGTGTGTAAACATAGTCACTGATTATAGAAATGTTAAACCAATTTTTGTCAAAGGGAGGCATATCGACAGGCTCATAAAGTCTTGCCCTGGATAAATTGGTGTTGACAGAAGGAAATGTCTGAAAGCCTTGGCAGACCTTCCTAATAGTATTGCTGATGTGTTTATACTTCTCAATAAAACTCTACATTTTGAACCACCACAGAAGGTTGTCTGAGACAAGTTATTTTCGGATGGCAATCCACGATGAAAGATTGTTAAACATGCTTCCCTTTTGTGTAAACGTAGTAACCACTAATGGCAATGTTGACTGGTTGGATGCTGTCATTTCTAATATCTGCTCCTCGATGACACCGGGGTTGAATCTAATTTCGGTCAGTGTAAACTTGTTGGTCGTCCCCTCAACGGGCTGATGGAGAATGGTACTGTCATCTGCAGGATTGTTCATGAACCGCAGCACAATGTCCAGGACCTGATGCCATCATGCCACGGCTAAAGCCAACACTGTGATGTGAAGAGAAAGCTTTCTGCTCCTTGAGTAAACATATCATTTCACAGCTATTCTAGTTGCAACCCTGCACCTCAGTCTGTAATCCCCCTCCTTCCCGTCTCCCTAACTTGGTCTAGTCTACCAGGCCATGGTGCCTTGACAAGGTGTTCCGGATCAGACCAAGAGATCGGACCCAGGTGGATTAACGTAGGCCTGATACCGGATCCGCTCCGGTGGGTAGATATAGAAACAGGACTGGGAGAAAGATCGTCAACCCTAACTGGTCCGGCCTGAGGTTTTCTGGGCAGTGGACATTAACCAGAGGCCTCGAGCTCAGGACTCAAAAACAGAAACACTATCCAGCCCTGTGATCTCCAGACCTCTACTTCTCCCTCCATCAGCCCACCTCTCCATCTATCAAGCTTTCGTCCTCTTGCACGCTCTCTCCCTCTTTCTGTGCCAGACATTGCTCGCTGTAGAGTGTCTGGATTAGTGTTCGTAAGGCTTTTTTCCTCGGGCTATACGTCCACGTTGAGGCGATCATTGTTCTTCTTAATGTTGCGTGCCTTTTGATCATGATGAGAACGTGAATACAGTCACTGAATTTTAGTCCTAAAGGTTTTCTTGAAAGGTCTCCAAGGTGTCTGACCCTTCACCTCAACAGTGATCCTTAGCAGCGGTTGGAGCTCTTGTCTGAAGAAGATGAAGATGGATGTTATGTTTTTGTTCCAGTCCGTCCTCGTTGGAATTCTTTCATATCAATTTCTTACCCGTGTTAGTGTTTTTCTTGTTGCTGTGTGTATTTTAAGCCCGCGGGGTATTTCTGGAAGCAAACACAACTTAGTCGGAGGCCTCTGTGGAGACAGGACACACACTGCTCCTTTTGTAGCCTGTTTTTTTTCTGAAGCTTTCAGTGAAGGTGCACATTCATTCATCTTTTCTCAGCCTCCACTTCAGGGAGCTTTCCTGAAGCAATAATACCCCGACTCTTCTGCCTTATTTTACATAGAAGTAGCACTATATTTCTCATCGGAGAAGCTTCAGAATCCCAGTCTTTGATTCGCTTGTGTGTCCAGGAGTCTCACTTTGGTTTGAGCTAAGCCCTCCTTGGCTGTAGCACACTGTCTCTCACCGTTTTCTTTTTTTTTTTTTAAAGGCCAGGCCACTTCTCCCGCTTGCCAGGAGCATTGCTGCCTCACTAAGGGGACAGAGAACGCGCTATGCAAAAAGCGGGGTAATGACTTTAAAATACATTACTGCGTCATGGACAGGCACTTGGAAAGCATCCCGAACTGTAAATAAAAGCATTTCAATCTTTGCTCACCGAGCAGAGGAGAAATTCCACAGTAACTAAGTAAGTCGAGGTGGCGGAGCAGCAACTACCTAAGCAGATGTCACTAGGACTGTGGTATGTTGGAGCGCCGGAGACACTGGCAACCTTCTCTCGTTTTATTTCATCTGTTTTCTTACAAAGATGATCAGGACAGATGAAGTAACCGGAGCTGCCTGCCTGGCTTTTAACGGCGTTCTTCTGTAGAAGAACAGACAGAGTCGGAGCACAGGGTGGAGTTGTTGGGACTTCATGAACAGTACAGAATAACTGTTCAAATATGACGGGGCCACGTGAAATTAAACAGACGAGGATGAAAATTTCCAGGAATTGCCCTAGAGTGGCTGTCTTAAACGTAATGCCATAAAACATGGAACGCACTGACAGCAGTTAAACTCGGTACCACTTCAACAGTGGAGTCTCCGGCTGCGCTCCAAGCTTGCACTCGTTTTTATCTCCGTCCCCGAGCCTTATCACAACTCTCGTGCAAGTTCCTGTCTAACTTCACATCCCATCTGGGCTCCTCAAGTCGCAGCTCTACAGCTGAGCTGAGCAGCCATCTGCCTCCCTCAGGCCTTCAGCAGATTACCTCCACGACGCGCCTAATGCACCATGTTTTATAGCCGAGTAATGTCGGCTTTACGCAGGGATTTGAACCTCTAAGCTGACCTTGAAACATGGCTGCTCTGTTGGCTGAGGTGCCGTCCTAACAGGTCGTGATTTATCGCGGCAGACTGTGCGGATAAGTCGAGCTGAAGTGTATGTACCTGTCTAAGGCCAATAGTTGAGCCGGAGTTTTGACGGGCAGAGAGGGTCGTGCATATTCGAAGACATTTAACACATAGTTATGTTGCATTTTTCGCACTAGAAAGTCATAAAAAGGCCTTTGGAATGCTGACATTAGTGTATCTGTGTTGAGTTGTGAATGACATCATGGACTTTGGTGGTTATCAAAGACAGATGATAGACACGGATTGAAATGAACTAGGGCTGTCAAAGTTAACGCGATAATAATGCAAATTCGTTTTAACGCCACTAATTTCTTTAATGCATTAACACAATCGATCTTTTGGAGGTTGTAACAGGCTGAGTTTTAAAGCTAGAGTGAAGATACCGGCATCATATGAAACTAGAATCCATTGGTATCAACCATGTTATTCCAACTTGTCAAGAAGGAGGCTAAATAACGCTCCAAACTTACACTAAATTCTGGCAAGAAAAAACTGGCATGGCCATTTTCAAAGGGGTCCCTTGACCTCTGACCTCAAGATGTGTGAATGAAAATGGGTTCTATGGGTACCCACGAGTCTCCCCTTTACAGACATGCCCACTTTATGATAATCACATGCAGTTTTGGGCAAGTCATAGTCAAGTCAGCACACTGACACTCTGACAGCTGTTGTTGCCTGTTGGGCTGCAGTTTGCCATGTTATGATTTGAGCATATTTTTTATGCTAAATGCAGTACCTGTGAGGGTTTCTGGACAATAGTTGTCATCGTTTTGTGTTGTTAATTGATTTCCATACAGTATATAAATTTGCATAAAGCTCCCACTCCCATGTTGATAAGAGTATTAAATACTTGACAAATCTCCCTTTAAGGTACATTTTGAACAGATAAAAAAATGTATGATGAATTCCAGATTAATCATGATTAACTATGGACAATCATGCGATTAATCACAATTAAATATTTGAATCGATTGACGGCCCTAGAATGAACTGATCTGCACATTTTGCATGTCTTTTTGCTAATCAGAACTTTCTAGCCTATAGGGCCAAAATGCTGAAAAACATCTCCATTGGGAAAGTCATTAGACGGGACAGATTGCATCCTGTGATTGTGTCATCTAACAGTATCCACAGAACTGCTATCGTAGAGTGCTGTCTAGTTAGAAATGGTTTGTAGTGTAGTGAGTTGGAAATATCATGTCTAACAATCCTAAAACACATGTTTTAATTGCACGCAGCATCTGTAGCTGCTCACAATGTGACAGCAAACAAACTGCTTTCCTTGTCGCTTTCTGAGTAATTATCTGTCGCAAATTGACGCTGCAACATCTGCGTGTGTGTGTGTGTTTGCACCCACATGTGTGGATTTGGCCATTTAGAGAGACACTGCGTTGGCCCAGGGGCTTCTCTGTCACTCTCTCCCCAGCCAAAAGGGCCTTCTGTTCCACCGTCGTGCTGGAATGCTTTGTGGGACATCCAGCTGGAGGCTCCAGGACCGGGGCCCAGCTATCAGTCAGACCCCCGGCCCAGCTCCCCTTCACCATGCCGGGCTGAGGAGACACTCAGGAGTGGCTGCTGGGAGGATAGTTGTCCCTGGCTGTTCTCTGATGGGACCAGACAGCAGCCTGTATGCTGTCAACACATTCCTGCACAGCTGCTCTTAAATCACAATCGTAGTGTTTTGTGTGTGTGTGTGTGTGTGTGTGTGTGTGTGTGTAGGCTGGAGCACGTGGCCGTGTGTATAAATTATTCCGTCTCTGCTCCACATATCAGTTTTTGAGCGATGAAGTGTTTTCGCGTGTGTAAATGAGCGAACGTTAACACACGAGTCGGGCCTACTTTTCCATTTTAGTAAAGCCTCCAGAGATGCAGCTTTGTCTCTCAACATTGTGCAGTTGCAGTGTTGAGGCTGATAAGGACATGTTTAGCCAATTTAACCAGACTGTTGAAATGATTTGGAATCCTCTCCGGGCCACTAGGGCATATCAAATGCATGGTGGAAAACGGGATTGTTTGTACAGTGGCTCAGCGAGCTGAAATACTTAGAAGCACTCTGTTGTGCGCGGTCGACGGGAGTCTTGAGTGAAAGAGCCGTGTGTGTGTGTGTATGTGTGTGCGCTTCTGGTGTGATTGCTTGCCGTTTTGATCTACTGTGAGTGCGTGTGAGTAGGACATGGTGTGGACGGAGGCTGTACATGTTTTCATACATGCTTGCTTGTAGTAGTGCACATGGGTTTATGCTCACACGTGTGTGTGTGTTTGCTCAGAGAGGCCTTGCCGTGGCCTCTGCAGCCCAACATTGACCTCCTTCCTCTCTCTCTCTCTTACTGATGAACACAATCTGTCCTTTCAGATCCATGAACAGCTGCAGCACTACGAAGAGAGCAAACCCGTCCCCGTCCTGGACAGCGCTGCAGCTTTGGCCCATGAAGTAAGTTCTTTTTTTTTGGAAGGAAGGTTTCCATTTATTTGTTTGCACATACCGATGATTGACAAAAACGCAACATACAGTCTTAAGGCCTTTACACACTGGGGGCATGACAAATAAACACCATGAAAATGCGAAATACACATCTGTGAATATTTTGCATTTAAACTATTCATACCAACAGCGGTGCGAATTTGCGACAGTTGCAATACTTTTTCAATAAAAGGTTTGAATAGATTCGCACAGGCAGAGGATGAACTACTGAGATCCTGTTGACCCAGAGCAGCATCTGGCAGTATGTCTGAGCTAAATTGTTGTATAGCCTAAACTACTGTAAGCTATTTTATAGAGTGAATTTGAGTTCCCCCTGATAAACATGTGTATATGTCGAGGGCTTTTATTGTGAAATGTAAGAACAGAAAGAGGGGATCTTGTATGTGCTGCCTTTGTCAAGGTTGAAAGGAATGATAAAGTTTGCCATCGTGGTTTAGACTACGTGTTGTTGAACACTATAGTGTACACATTGAATATGTCTGTTCTTCACAACGTGGTTAGTTGATGCCGTTATTTGCAGTGTGAAAGCTCAGAAAAATCAACCTTTTGCCGGAAGAAAATGACGCCTCTTTTTTGCCATGTAATATTTGTGTTCTGTGTGAAAGTACTAATGAACTCATGACAAAAACAGTTCAAAATGCGACATATTAAACGTGAATTAATCAGGGATTAGGTTTCTGGGACTCTATCAGTCTTCCAAAAAATAATCTACAGGTGTTCAGTTGTGTTGAGATCTGGTGACTGAAAACCACAGTGTATGATTCACATGTTCATACTCATCTCTTAGAGCTCGTGTCCGGTATGGAGAACGCCACATTTATTATGTTTCTCTACTCATTTATGTAAGTTTTTTTTTCCTTTAATTTGTCACCCACCTACACACTCATCCTGTCTTGCACGGCCTGTCTTACTGTTTGTGTTTGAAAACCAAGCAAACATGATTTGCTTACACTCAAATCCAGAGAGACTAAGTGTGGTCAAGTGGGTAGTTTGTCTTGTTCGGCAGTGCAACAGTTAGATGTTGTGCAGATTGAACTTCGGATCACAAACGCCTCTTTATCGCGTGTCTGTACAGTAACACCCACTCTCATATACACTCGTCACTCTTCCCCGGTAGCTCGCAGCAGCCTCTGCAATGTTTGTCCTCTTTCACCTCTCACCCTGGAGTGAACTAAGGACTGTCCCCTTCTCAGTGTGTTTTCCCAGACACACTACACCGTCCTACCCTGCCGTCCACTCTTTGCCATGCACCACCAAATCGAAAAACCAGCTCTGCAAGGACAGACCGATAATTTTCCTAGGGCAGAAACCGGACGGAAAGGCCACTCAATCAGAGGAAAGCTGAAGATGGATGAGCACGCATGACAGCGGCAGACAAACTACTCATGATTGTAGAGTTGCATCATATAAACAGAAGTCAGGAGGAAGAGAGGAACACATTACATTCAGAGAGAGGAAGCATCACTGGTGGCGTGCAGTCCCTCTTCATTAGTTAACCTGTTAATGAGCAGTCATCACACAGACAATAATGGCACCAACAGCACCGCTGATGATGCTTTTCTTCCATTGGCCCTGCCGCTTTCCTCAAGCTGTGAAAGATATTTAGTCTGATTTATTGCGTAAACGTCCAGTGTCCTGACATTTGTTACGGTATTGTTCATCTGCAATATTTATTGAAAGCCACGTGTGCACATAAGCAGTGCGAGTGCCCCGTTCACATCCACATGTGTCCACACACACACACACACCTGTGTAAACCCAAGGAGCAGCCTGGCACGGTGAACGGAGAGGAGGAAAAGCCCTTTTACTGGTGTGTGGTTTTGTTTGAAATCCCCAGCTCTGTTTATTGTAATCAAAGTGCCTCCCGACTATTCCACCCCTTCTAAGGAGCCCGCAGTCATACATCATGCTAATTAGTACAGAGGCAGAGGAAAGACGGGTGAAAGAGGGGATGAAGTTGGTTGGGGTAAAGGCCGAGGAGGAGGGAGTCTAGAGTGTCCTGAGACTGTCACGAAAGAAAGGCCGTCTCGTGGTCCGGAGTGGTTTTCCTGACCGTACAGGCCACAAGTGTCGGTGGAGGAGCCAGAACGTTCCATCCTGGAAGGTTCACACACGCCATGATGGGAGTCCCAAACCAGCCAGGACCCTTAAACAAACCAGAAAGGCCTTGCTTGAATCTACGCACCAGAGGTGTGGATTCAAGTCACGTGACTTGGACTCAAGTCACAAATTGATGACTTTAGACTCAACTTGACAAAATCAAAAAAAGACTTCCAACTTAACTTGGACTTTAACACCAGTGACTCATGACTTCACCTTTTGACTTGAAAATTCTTGATACCTTCCCCCAAGCCCACGGATTAAAAAGTATGTTAGTTACAAAGTGTCACGAATCAATTATTTTCCTGAATCAACTAACGTTAACGCAGTTCATTCCCAGCAAGGCGATACTTAATTCAACAAATCCACTTTGTTTGAACCAATCTGACAGCATCCAATCAACTTGAAGGAGAGAACCATGAAGAACTAACGTTACTGAGCGCCACTTGGAAAAAATTAGACCTAAGATCATTTTGTTCACGTACAAAAACTAAGCGGCGGTCAACAAAAAACAAATTGCAGTATGCAAAACGTGCAAGTCAAAAATTACAGACAGAGAAGCAAATGGCCTCACATTTGGTGACTAGCACATTATGACTTATTTATGAATCGAAACTCAATGTTTAGGACTTGCGACTTGACCTGGGACTTGGCTTGGGACTTGTCAGTCTTGACTTGGGATTTGACGCTGGACTTTTCAGTCTTGGCTTAGGACTTAATTTGGGACTTGTCAGTCTTGACTTGGGAATTTTCAGTCTTGACTTGGGATTTGACTTGGGACTTGTCAGTCTTGACTTGGGTCTTGTCTGTCTTGACTTGGGACTTGACCTGGAACTTGTCAATCTTTATTTGGGACTTGACCTGGGATTTGTCAGTCTTTACTTGTGACTTGACTTGGAACTTTTCAGTCTTGACATGGGACTTACTTGTGACTTGCAAAACAATGACTTGGTCCCATCTCTGGTAGGCAGAAAAGCAGCAATAACATGTATAGTTGAGAATAATGTGCCTGAGTGTTTGTCGTCTACGCTGCTGTTAGAGAGCAGATAACACCAGAACAAGAAGTCAGCCAGCAGAGTGGGAAGGATCTTAGATCTCAGCTTCTGTTTCTCTTTCCTCAGACTTTGCTCTGCCTCGCCAGGTTGTGGCAAGAGGCCTCAGACTGCTCGAGAGACCCCCAACTACCAGCCTCCATCTCCCCCTCCCCCTTACACATTTTCTCTTTCATTCTTTTTGTCAAATTACAGACTTTCAAATTTATGCTTCCTGGTAAATGCCCCGCAAAGCGTCTCCTCGGGATTATCAGGTATCGGACTGAATCCCCGAGACGGTGTATCAAAGCGTCTCGCAGCACACCGCAATCCTGAGTCCCCCTTCCTCGGCCAGTCAAAAGAAAAAAAGAACAACTCCCAACCCGGAGCGTTGCAGTGTATTTTTAAAGCGGATTGTTTTTCACCCGTGTCACCGCTCCAAGTGAACGCTATTGAAGTGGTGGCTGAGGACCGAAGTTCAACGGGAGAGATCTACAGTTAGATGAAATTCATTTCGGGCTTGGGTTTCGGGTAATGGAGGCTTAATTTATTGCCTAACATAAAACGACAGTTGAACCCCCGGCTGCCCCCGGCCGCACTGTCTAGCACACACAGCAGGTGACTGCCACTGCTCAAACAACCGGCTGAAACACGATCGATACCGGGCCCAGGGAATAGGTAGTGTATTACATACTTATTAAGACATGTCGGTGGGTGACTGCACACACACTTTTATGGATGTACATACACGTTTATTACTCAGTTTCTCTGCAGCCCTCATTAAGACTGAAATAGAAGCCTCATTGTGGAATGTGAAATACCACATTACATTAATCAAAAGGGGCAAATCAGCCTCCCACGTGATCCAGCTCCATGTACGCTCCAGTCTGTCGATCCAATCAGTCTCTATCAATCCTGTCAAAAAGCTCCACACGCCACTTCAGCGGTAAACTGAACGCCAGCGTCTTGTTCCAGATCGGCGTCCCATCGCTTGAACTGAGACTGTATCAGTCCTGGTGGTTGACTCGTATCTTTCTCCCCCTCAAAGGCTCCTTTTACTTCTCTGGCCGACTTCCCAACATCTTTATTCTCACCCAAATATCTGCTGTTACTAGTGGAGACCACTGGGTGCCATCAGAGGGCACTGGTCTGCAGTCCATACCTACAGCTAGTGATGGAACAGAGGCTAAACAGAGAGAGAGAGAGAGAGAGAGGGGGCGTCAACAGTTTTTACTGTCCAGCTAATTATGGCTCCAAAGGCCTTTGGTAGGTCCAATATCTTAAATATAGAAATCCAAATTCAGACCAAGGACCATCAGAATATGACACTTACTGTTGGATAGGTATTTAATTTGATCTATCTATCTATCTATCTATCCATCTATCTATACATATTGGTAGTAATTTAGTCATTTTTTATGCTTTTTTCATGCTAAATGAAACTTCTGAGCACATCTCACAAGATTTAAAGTGGTGCTTTTGTGTGATTCTTTGTGGAGAAACTGTCGATTAAATCAACTAATCGATTAGTCGACAAAATCATACGAGTGTTAGTCGACTAAGAGTTTCTTTGGTCAAGGACAGCCCTTGTAGCCATGAGTAGAAATGCTCCAATTTTGAATTTCACAATGATAAAAACATTTTGTTGTTGTTGTGGTCTGACACTGATGTGATACCTGGTAACATCACTCTTGCACTTGCAGGATTGTGAAGAGGACTTACCTTTTTAGATTGACCAGTTTATTGTCCCACTGTAAGAACACAACTTAGCAACATGACCTGATTATACTTGCAGTGAACTCTGCAGCCGTTATAAGAAAAGGCTCCACATTATTTGATATAATCATCAACAGCAACTCCTTTATCAGAACAATAATGATGATTTAATTTTCACATTTTTTTTAGAGGACTGACTTATCATGCATCCCCACTGTCACCACACCAGGTGAATAGGGTAAAAAAATGAAACTAATAGATATCGCCATGAAACTTCCCCAGTTGATTACTTACATTAAGACAATTATTTTTTTGTATTACAAGTTTTTTGAAAATGTATGTTAAAAATATAGATAAGAATGAAAGTTTGTTGTATGTAAGTGTGACTGAAGTTGAGATTTCTGGCTCAGAGTCTTCAAAGAGAAAACTCATTTTGAGAAAACTGCCTTTAAAGATATGGATTGTAAAATTCCACACATTTTGCAAGATACTACAGGTGAATAGGGTAAAAATCTTTAACAAATAGATACCATTGTGAAACCTTCCATGTTGATTGCTTACATTAAGACAATTATTTTCTGAAATTTTCTGTTTTAATGTGCAAATGAGGTATTATGTAATCCTAACTTCTGGTGAATTTTGGAGAAATCTACAGACACAAATAGACAAAGTAATAAAATAAACACCTAAATGTGTATTTTGGATGTCTTCTAGTCTGAAAGAAGACATGTTATGGAAGCAAAATAGCCCAAAATCTTAAATAGTTCCACTGATATTCTTTATGTATTTCATGAACGACCATATTACATTTGGATTGAAGTCACTTTGAGAAATATTTTATTCTTGTGTTAAATTTGATTATTTGCATGAGAGAAATTCATCTATTCATTATTTCCTTTTTAACTTTTCTGAGAGGGTGAAAGCCAGTAGTTAGACCGTGACACTTTAAAACTTTTTATTGAAACCTATGAAATATAATAATAGGAAAACATCTTCGTGCATGACTTTATAAAATCAAATCAAAACGCTGTATGAGAATGAACTCAGGTTAAACACTTACTGTAATACATTATTGATCACTTACACAATAAATTTAGCCAAAGTACGTTTTCTCCATCATATGAAATGGATCGCTGAGATCAGATAAAAGGTTAGTAGTTTTTAATTCTTTAATAAAAGCACCTTGACATGAGGTCAGCTTGATATATTGGGAGCTATATATCAAAGCAGCGAGCCCGTAGCCGTTCAGGGTCAATGGAGAGCTATAAACTGACACGCTGGGATCAAACTTATCTAAACAGTGCGGTGACATTTAACAAATGAAATAAACACAGTCTCAAAGGAGACCCGCATCATTCTTTTTGTTCCCCAGCCCTTCCCTCATTCTCTGAGGATGGAAAATATGACTCTAACATGGAAGCATGAAGGTAGAAGAGCAGAGCGTATTGTCAAACATGTCCCATCTGTCCTCCGCGCTGAGTTATGGGACAAGGTGCTTTAATAGGACAGTATGAGGGACTGGAAATGTAGTTTGTCTCCCTCCCTCGCTGTAAACAGCTCGGCAATGAGATGATGGATGGCGGCGTATCAGAGCGAGAGATTTTCCCTCTCTAAAGACCCTGACCCCGACTCCCCTCTATCTCTCCTCCTCCTCTTCTTCTTCTTCTCTGCTTTGTTTTGTGTCTTTATCTCTAACGTCTCCCTTTCCTCACACTTCCTCTGCCTCCCTCCGACCTCACGCTTTCAGATTCTCTTATTTTGTATATTTGAGAAAGTGAAGTAATGCAGGGTTGACTGAGGTTCAGCTAGAGTAACCTTGACCACTTTGACTATTCATTAGCGTGGTCTCTCTCCCTCGGGAAGGGGGGTTAAACCCCACCCAGCTAAAAGCACATGTTCCTGTCTCGGGCTAAAGTGACATAGCGTCCTCCCTAACCCCGGTCTGACCCTCGGCCCCTTTCCTTTACCTCTGCCTCACCTCTGCTGCTTTATTCCCGCACCACAGGGGTCGTTAGTCAAACAAACTGTAGGTTTTCCCAACCTCTGTCATCGGCTGCCTTAAAGGAGAACGCTGCGTTTTATGGGGATATTCCCCCCATTCAGCTTATCTGTTAGGTGATGACAACAGAGGCAACCAACATGATCCATGTGTCTCTTCACGCTTCTTTGCTACACTGCTTCATGCGAAGGATTTCAACGTACATGTACACAATATGTGCTGAAGTGTTAATCGGCATGTAGCATTCTCCTGCTAGAAGTCAAGCTTACCTTTTGTTTTCTAATGTTTGTATTATTTTTTAGGGCTGTCAAAGTTAACGCAATAATAACGTGTTAACGCAAATTCATTTTAACGCCACTAATTTGTTTAATGCATTTACGATTTTACGATTGTAGTGGGCTCAGTTTTAAGGTTATCGTGAAGATACTGGCATCATATGGAACTAAAAAACCTAAGGAATCCAGTTGGTATTTGTACACTAGGGCAGAACGATTTAGAAAAAAATAATTAATTGCGATTATTTTGACGGATATTGCAATAACTTGTGATATTCGAGGGAATGTTAATTTTTATATCTTTATTCTCATTTTCATTGATGAACATATTAAAATGATTATGGTGTGATTTTTGTGAGGATCTGTACCAAACAAAGATGTTTTCTTAAGTCTGTAGAATATGATTTGTAGGCCAGGACATCTCTGCAGCACCGCAATATTTAATTTAAAATGCTATTTTGACACATTTCCTTAACAATTATTGCACCTCCTTCGATTTGAAAATTGCAGTTAGGCATATATTGCAAATTTGATCAAATTTGGATTAATTGTGCAGCCCTATTGTACACTTATCTCCCAACTGTTTTATGATTTGTTTATATTATTTAGTGTTATAATGTCATTTTTCTTTTGTTATTACAAGTGCTCAAAATGATAACCTCAGAATTACAAATAATATCTCTGAAGGCTTTACAGTCTGCACAAAATATGACATCCTTTGACCGTCAATTTGGATAAGGAAAAAAGGGCTATGGTGGTCGAAAACAATAAATAATTGTTTTCATCATATTTATGTCAGTTTTGTATATATTTTAAAATAAAATAAGACAAAATACCAGACTTTTTGAACCTTATTTATTATTAATAAATATGTACTAAGAGCTCCTTCAAGTTTAATTTATTTAGGGCACAAGCTAATGATTATTTTCATTATAAATTAATCTATTCATTATTTTATTGATTAATTATGTATACTATAAAATATAATATATATGGAAAGATGCCCACACAATTTTCTAAAGCCCAAGGTATAGAGAGCCCAATATTTAATTTGCAATAATGAATTTGCTTGAAAAATGACTACAATTGATTAACAAAGCAGTTGCAGATTAATTTTGTGACTAATCATCATGTGATCATAATCATCAAAACTAATAATCAGCTCTACATTTCATTATTCTTAAAATGATGCTGCTTGTGCTACAAAATATAAGGACACACAGATTGCTGTGATTTCTTTATTTTTAACCTACAATTCACATACACGTGGTACAAAATACACACAACACAGTACGGTACGGCCATCTGTACATTCATGCTCACACGCCACACATACAGGAGAAGAAACATGACAGTGCATGTGTGTGTGTTGGCTCTCCCTTCACACCCCACCCTGCTATCTCCACTGGTCCTCTTTGTGTAGCAGACATTATCTCCTGATCCCAGCTCAGCACAAGCAGGTCTTTGTGTGCGGCGGCTCTCCTCTCCTTTCCTCTCCTCTCCACACTCGCACCACGTCCAGGAGGATTCTCCATAAATCAGAGCGCAGACGGAGGAGCGTGGCCTGGGCTTTAGAAGCAGAGTCACTTGTCTTGGAGCTACCAGACATTCATCATGAATGCAGTCCAGCGTAGTCCCACTGCTCAGAGATGCTCTCACAGCTCCCATTGTTTCCAAGACGAATGGGCTGTTCCTGAGATTTTCTTTGAAAAATGATCCTACTGAATAGTAAATTTGATCAAGAGACGAATGGCAACAAGTGTGAATTCTAGGCCCCATGACGAGCTGTGACCTTGCCTCCCATTAAGATGCACCTAATTTAGCACGATATCACCTTCCCTGTCTGATGGGCCCCCGTTGGTTGGGGCTGTCTGAAAGTCCAAACACAGACACTTGAGTATACAACTGTACTTTTTACACGTGATTTGGGGGGTTACATCACTACTCACTCGCTTAGTAGTTTCCATTAGATCTATCTCTGTTGATCTTCTGACGTATTAGAATCAATTTGAACTCAAATCAGTAGTTGAAATAAGGCTCAGAAAACAGGACAATAATCATCAGAAATAATAGTATTTGCGAGAACTTCTACAGGAGACAATGGGATTTTTACTTTCCTATAAGCACGTTTAATGGTTCCAACCTCGGGTTCTGAGAAGTGAAGCCAATGCTGAAGTGCCTTAAACTTTCATTCTTTCTAACAGCCAGCAGGGGGCGACTCCTCTGGTTGCAAAAAGAAGTCTGATTGTATAGAAGTCTATGAGAAAATGAAACTTCTCACTTGATTTATTACCTCAGTAAACATTGTAAACATGAGTTTATGGTCTCAATCGCTAGTTTCAAGTCTTCTTCAATACAGCATGATGTTCATTTAGTAAATTATGGTTCCATTTAGAGTCAAATAGACCATAAAGCAGGGGATGCTTTAGGGCGTGGCTACCTTGGGATTGAACTTTTACGGCAGATTACGGACAGACCATATGCACTGTGTATGCTAACTTCCTGTGGATTTAGCAAATGAATAACTGATTGATGAATGTAATACAGCTCTTTTTATACATGTTTTTGTAAGTGAATAGCTCAACGGCATATTTAACAATTTTGTGAACGATTTTGTTAAAAAACGTATGAACCACTATATCCACTATATGGTGACGGCCAAAAAACAAGATGCCAACGGCCAAAATGCTGAACTCGAGGCTTCAAAACCGTAGTCCACCAACCAATGGGTGACGTCATGGTGACTACGTCCACTTCTTATATGTAGTTTATGAGCCTTCCCTGACACAGTATATCATATTATGAATGCATTTGTGTGAACAATCTGTGTCTTCTCTTCTTTAGTTTTCCGAGGAGCTGGAAGGGAAATCAGCCAATGAAGAAATCAAAGAGCTTCTCCAACTACTGGCCAAACCCCACGTGAGGGTGAGTTTGGCTCCTGTTCTTCATTTCAGTCTTTATTAATTTCATCTTCAGCAAATGTTAAGAAACAACAAGCACATATATACTCTTCGCGGAGGACCACAGTGTATTGTCTTTTAAATAAGTTCTGGCTATCACACACTGAATCAAACACAATCTTTGGCTCCTAGTTTCACTGATGTCATCACATAAACTATGTGTATCACAGTGCAGCGCTGGCATTAAAGTGATGTGATTATCATGCCGTATACGCAAAGTAGTATGGCGCTTCGATCCAGGCTTTTTCTTTTTTGTCTCTCCTTGGCTGTTGGCCGCTGGCCTCGTTAGCCAGACGCGGACAGCTACAAAATGAATTTACACATTCTTATTTTCAAATGCGTAACTGGCCATCCATCAGGCCCCGCAGGTGTCTCAGCCAGACAGAGCTGCCTGCGCGACGGCGGGATAGAAAGAGAGCTGGACGGGCTCCTTTTTTTTTTTTTTGATGCACTGTCGTCATGCTTATTTGGGCTCTGCCAGAAACAACAGCTCAGTATGAAGTCCTCTCCCAACACAACACACACACATTTACAGTACGTCAAATATTCAATACCTCTCAGTGTCAAGGGTTGTTAAAAGACGGGGGCTCCCAAAAGGATCAGGCTTAAGTCAGATCAACATGTGGGTTTCTGAACGTCTACGCTAGTGATGTCATGATTAATTTCTGAAATGAAAACAATACAGTGAAATACATGTAGAAAGACTGACCGGTACAGTGCTGTTACACATGGGTCATGTATAATTGAGTTCATCATACTTAACCAGCAATCAACACACACAATCCCACATAGACACACACTATGTGTGGATGCACACACTCACACGAGCCTCTATCCCGAAGACAAACGGTCCCAATCCATCACAGCCTTGCTCTCCTGCTTTGCTTTGTGGGGACATTGTGATCTCCTTTGTCTCTGTCAACCCCAAAAGTGAAATGCGCCAGCAAATGATCAGCGCGCTCGCCACGAAGCATGCCTGTGTCAGAGATCCCGCGTTTTTTATTGTTTTAATTGCGCTTACAGCGGAGGTATTTGGCATGGCAAGGGGTCAATCCATCAAAACGCGGAGCTCGTGAAAGTCATCGATCAGGACGCTCGGCGGCTGCGACGGATGAGGTGAGGAGAGGTGAAGGCAGCAGACGGGACTGTGGGCCAGGTGTACATATTAATACTATATCCTGCCCTCTCATGTATGTGGTTATAGACATGGATCTAGGATGTCCCTTATGTCTTTAAGTTAACATTATAAATCTTAGTGAGTATTATCAGTCTAAATCATTAAAGGGACACTTCACCCCCAAATCAAAAAATGTATCAAAATGTTTTGAGTATATGGCAACATTTTCTGTTTCACATCTGTCAACACTACGATAGAATAAAGCTCATTTTGGTATAAAAAAGAAAACAAACAAAATCAGCCTCCCATTAATTGTCTATGGAGCAGCTCCAGACTTTATACCCCATGACATCACAAGTTTGAGACTTACTTCTCTGGTTTCTGGCTTTAAGAGAGAGTAGCTCATGTTCACAGATATTGATTGAACTTTCCTAGGCCATAGGTCATGGAAATAACATATTGGAATTCTTAATTTGGGTGGTGATCCCCTTTAAACACCCTCCCTACCACAAAGGGGTCTGACAAAGCGTCAGTATGTGACGAGTTGGAATAAGAACGTGTTGTATCATGGTGCATCTTTCCTCTATATCTATTAATGTTTACATCTAGTGCTGTCACGAGCACGAGCCTCTCGTCCCTCAGTAGATGCATGCTCCTTCTGTGCGGTGATAGGGTTGGCAGGTGTAGTTCAGTTCGGTAGAAAGAAAATAGTTCCTACATGAAACTGCTCACAACAAGATCTGTGGATTATCTCCAGTAACCGGGTCATGATTTTTGGAAAGAGTTTTTCAAATGTATTTTTTTTTTTGCGCTTTGAGCACTACAAGCTGAGTGCCATGTAGTTATATTGGAGAGAAGGCAGACAACTCTACGGCCGATATCTCCAACACTCGGCAACTCACACCAAAACTATCTACATTGATAAGTAGCACTACAGATAAGAGGAAAAATATAAAAAAAAATTTATTTTGGGGTGAACTGTCCCTTTGAGTATGGTTCCACTATAGAGGAGTGTCCCGTCCCCTCGAAATATATGAGCTGCATGGACTGTATTTTCAGATCTATTCAATAAATCTAAAAAGAGCTATAAGAGAGAACAAAGTTGGACTTTGATCAAAATCTTTGAAGTGCCAGCACTTTTTATCCTCTGACTCAACAGAAGCTACGGCCACTGCAACCGCCACGGCCAACTCTTCAGCCCCAGAGTCGATCTCAAAGCCTTTACCCCAACCACAGCTGACCATCCGGCAACTTAACAACTCCTTAACATCTTGTTTTTGCTGACCTTTTGTGGTTTAACTTCTCACCTATGCTGCAGTGATGTAGAGGTGTACTCCAGAGTGTGGCAACACACTTGAAACCTTTAACCAATGAGTCCAGCGAAGCACTGCTTTTTGATTAGATTAGATATTACTATAATTACATGCAGTTTTCCCCCAATTACCAAATTGATCTTTTTGGTCACTGGTGGGAAATCTTCTCCATTAACAAGAATTAATTCAAACCTGTAAGAATGCATTAACAAATATCTACTAGTGCATTGCAAACAATGGTACAAAATCCTATACCCAACTTCAGCTTTGTCTACTCAGGAAGAGCCTCACCAATGTTTTTTTAAAAACATTTAAGTATTGATTTTATACATTTAACACACATTTAACACCACAATTGAACAAATGAGTGTATAAAATAATAATAATAATAATAATAAAATCATTTGAAAGTAAATAGCTAAACATAAAGTTAAAAAAAAACATATATTTACAATTAAAATATAATGAAGTAAATAAATTAATTAAAAACAAAATTAATTAATTAATTAAATAAATAAAATTAAGAATTTGTCACAAACATAAAACAAAGTATAGCACACATTCCTCACAATAGATTAGTCATTTTTACTCTAACTTCATACTTCTAGTGCCTCTTCAATGTCACCATTTTAAACAAATTCAAAAAAACATTTCCCAGATGTCATAAAACGCCGAAGATTTCCTCCTAACTATACTGTATATGTGACTTTCTCAAGAGCCAAACTTGATGTTAAGTTTTTCAACCAGTGGCTAAGAGAGGGGCATCTCACCAATATTTACTTGTTGTCACTCTTTGTCTATTTGCTTCCTCTGTTCTCCTACCACCTCCACTCGTTGCTCATCCGACCTGCGTTCCAGCGCGGAACGAGGTCAGCCAAACAATTCCACACCAAACAATGGAAAATATTCGGCTACTGCTTCCTTTACTGCCGTCCGACAGTGCTGTCAGAAGCAACCGAGGCCAAGGGAGTGCGAACCGTGGTGCACTGGTTGTTTTATCACTGGACTAGATTTATTTCAAACATTTCATGGCCATGATAGCGTTGTAGATCATACACGAACAGTACGGGAATCTGTTCCTCACAACATCAAAGAAAACAATATCTTCTTTTTCTGATGTTCTGTGAGTAACCACAGGCTGCAGTGTGTCCGGTTTCGATTGAAAGCGCCGTACGCGGTGATGTCAAGTTGAGCGATTGACATCTGATATCATACATCATGTGTTCACACAGTTTTTCTAAACCTCTCATTTTCATGACCTCTACTCTTGTGCATTGGTTCGAGTTTTGAGCACCTGGGCCTTCCTGCTGGAACACTGGTTCAACAATAGATTGGTTCCAGCATCTTGGTTCGGAGGGAGGGCTTTGACTGTAACATACCGACGCATGGAGCCTCTTGACATTTTCCTGACATCGTGTCTCACACCGTAGGCAGCATGTGGGCTTCTAGAATAAAGCATTAAAACTGGCTGCTCTCTCTCTCTTTGTCTCCATCTGTCCTCCAGGGCACTTGACACCGTACCAGCCAACCCTCGTGTAAATCACAGGGCCGTGGGTGTAAAACACAAGCAGATGGCTGCTGCCTTTGAATGGCGTCTCTGTGCGATAGTAACTGTATCACTCTTAATTATGGCTGAAATGATCCATTCCTAGGGTGGGAATATAAATCAGGCTCTTTAAAACTCCCCTCTCTCTTTCTCTTCCTCGCCTTTTTACAATTCGCACATGAAAAAACAACTTTTAGCCATATTAGCCCCCCTCAGCAAGACTAATATTGACAGTGATGAAAGTGCCAATTATGATGGCCGCCTGTTTCCGCCGGCGTGTACGGAGGTAGGTGTGTATACGTGCTTGCAGGATGTGTTTGACTCGGGGCGGTGCGCGCTGAGGTTCAAGGCTTAGGGAGGCGTGAGTGTCAAATCCCAGCTGGCCTACAGCAGCGTCTCCGGGGCACACAGCGGGGTCCTCACCGCCCGGGCAAAGCGGCTACCCTGAAAAACGAGTGGGCTGGTGACAGGGCCGGGGGGCTTTAATGAGAGGCCAATGCCAGGAATGTACCAGCAGGTTTATTTAGTCAAGCTCAGTGATCTGTTTTTCTAGGATCCCTATTATGCCTAATGAACACAAACACACGAACCGAGAAAGGACGGGATGCCTGGAAAACAAGGGTGGCTTCGCTTCTCCTTCATCTTTCTTTCCGTCCCTCACTCTCAGCTGCAGGGCCTATACAACGATATAACCCGAGATTTGATTAGGCGGCTAATCCACCGACACTGAGGCACAGCAAGACCCACTGACTCGCATCAACCCAGGAAGAAAGCTTCCACACACAGGGACCCCTGTATGTAAAACATTCCTACCTGTGTAGTTGTGCTCACATGTCAACGGTCACCAGCCAGGGCCGTGTACCATGTGCTATCTATTAGCATGCAGCTGTTATTGCTACTTCCTAGAGAGTTTTTACAAGGAATTAGCTGTGGCTCTGTTACGGGTTGTTAGGCACGGCCATGGGGGAGAATGTGGCGGTGGGGAGCAATGCCAGAGTTTAAGGAAGTGCCATCGACGAGGGGACACGCACAGGTCAGGATATTAGGCCTGATGGATAGAGTTCAGGAGGAAACAGCAACTGGCAGGTTAGTGGAGGAAAGGTTGAGGTGAGCATGAGAAGGAAAAGTGTAGGGTTTTCTTAAATTTGTAGCTTTTTCCTTTTGAAGAGGACCTATCATGCCCACTTTCCGGTTCATATTTTTATTTTGGGTTTCTACTAGAACATTTTAATGTGCTTTAATGTTAAAAAAAAACGCTTTATTTTTCTCATACCGGCTGTGCTGCAGCACAGTTGTGATTGGTTGACCGAACCAAACTCTTCGGACTCCGCTCCAGCTCTGCTCTAACTAGCTTTGTTTAAATTAAGGGGCGTGCCAAACTATAGCCGCTAGGCTCCAGGGATGACGTATTTTTGTAGGCCAACCAGGAAGTTAGCATCGCCCTGGTTCCCTCGACAAAAAGCCAATGGGATTTGTTCATTGGGTTTTATATTATTGCAGAAAATAAGCTCTGTGATAAACACATGTTTATGATACTTACACGTTTTGTTCAGCCAGATAATCTTCACAAATTAACACCACTTTTATGATTTTTGAAGTGCAACCTCCGGAAGTAAAAAAGCTAACACAATGCTATGAACGAACTACACTATGGTCGCATGAGCGCGAGTATACACAACGAGGCTGTATATGCGGACGAGTCGGCGTGATGACGTTTAATAGTTTCATTTAGCCACTTGTTAGCAGCCGCCTTTTTTAAGACACATAAAGGCTTCAAAATTTACGAGTGGAATATTTAATGATGTATATTATGTAGTAGAACAAAATGTGTAAATCTCTTACGCTTGTGTTAACCACAGACCTTATTTCAGGCATCTAACTAAAAATTAGGGTTGTCCCGGATACCATTTTTTGGGTTTCGAAGCTTCGGTAAGAAATATTCGTAGGTATTCGAAGCATCACGGAGCAGCATGGCATTCTGACATGTTCTTCTGTCTGTCTGTCTCCATCTCCCCCATTTCAGTGCCCTTGTTACTTGTGTTACTTGGTGACATCACTACCTTACGGAAGAAAAGGCGGGACTTCAAGCAAGGTGTTTCAGGCAGTTCAGGAGCAGTGTTTCTGTGGGGGAGAGTAACTCCCTTTGGCGTGGAATTTGGGCTTTGCAACTTTGCAGACCGTTAACATGCACAAAAAACTATACAACACACTAAAGGAAAGGGAAAGATTGGTCCTCTTTAATCTAAAATAAACTGCTTATGTGTTCCATAAACATCAAGTCTATAAAATGTAAGAATATAGGGAAAGATCCATATTTCAATTTCCCGAAGCCGAAGTTGACAAGTTCACATTCCTTATTTGTCAAACCAAGAAGTCCATTATCCAACATTGTTTTCAGTTTGCTGTGATATAAAACAGAACAGTAGCAAATCCTCACATTTGACAACCTCTGGATCCGGCAAATCTTTGATATTTGAATGACGTTTTTGTTTGATTTATGACTTGAACAGTTGAGTTTTATTTATTTGCACAGGTGAAAATCAGGCAATGTGTAGAAAGAAAGAAAAAAAAAAATAGCATGTCAACGGATTGATTGACAAATTGTTTCAGCACGACTCCAATCTCACTCCAAGGACTAATGTTGGACAGCGTCCGGAAAAACACTGTAGTTCTGCTTCTCGGGCACCGGGCCCTCATGGTGTCCCACCCTGCTGAGAGGCTGATGGACGCCTGGCTGACCCACGTATTGTCGCGACCCAGATCAGGTGCTGTGACTGACAGTCAAACGCCATAAAGAGAGCCACAACGCCACATGTATCCAACCTCAAACTCAAAACGTCTCTGGGTTCGCTGTCACGGCACGGGCCAGCTTTCACCAAAGGATATTTTCGTAAAACTCGATACAACGGCAAATTAAAATTGTATTTCTCGTACCTCCTGTGGGAGAAATAACTGAGAAAAAGAAGGTAAAGAAAACAGAAAAAGAGATGTTGTCAGAAGCATTCCTCTGTAAATACTGGCCCTGTGATATTTTATACAGCTCTGAATGGAGTGCTACTTCCATTCACTGGCTATAGCACCGTTATATAGTCATGAATGTTCACATGTGTGCTCAAACATTAATCTCATCACTACATTGTGGAAACTGCAACTGCAAGCTCTCCATCCATGTCTTGAACACAATATATATGTGTTATATATCGAGCCCAGGTTTGGGATCCCATTCAGTTTGCTTTTATTGTCCTCATCTGCAAACAGTTTTGGTTTCCTGCGTTCCAAGAGAATATTTCAATACTATAATGACAGCATCCCCAGACATACAATACAACACAAAGTGTGTGTTTATGTACGGTGCAGATGAAAGCCAGGAACACATTGTCAGGCCTGTTCTGAGAAATGAACAAACTCATGCTGGGAACATTTTGGGAAAACAAAAAAAAAACACATGAAAGATAAAACTGAAGAAGAGCAAACAAGAAGAAGAGAGAGGATTAATGGCACTTGAGAGAAGTTTGGACAGGAGGACCAAGACAACAAGAGAAATCTTGGGAGGAAGATGGTGTTCTTCTGGGAATTTGAGTCAAATTTTTTGGTCATTTTTGTCTGGTCTGCTGGCCAGTTTTGAGTTAGAACCTTATGTTGGGTAAAAGTCGAAATTAGGCATTAGGTCCGGTAAGTTAAAGTAAAATTCCAGTTTATCACAACTTTTGTCCACAGCTTTAATTGGTTATGATAACATTGTACTCTGCTGATACCAACAATGAAAGAGCCTCCTGGCTTTTATACAGCCTTAGATGTTCCTCTGGCCCTGTTGCAGTAAATCCCAGACTGATGTAGCTAGCCTGGTATGAAGTCTTTTCATTTTGCTAGAAGTGGTACCGTTTGGCGGTTCAACTGCCCACTCCAACTCCTCTTCAGCTTTGAAACATTTGTCTGACTTGGAACCATACCATGTATAATAAGAACTGGTTACGGTGTCGCCGCTGAGTCTTGCTTCCAATTATATCCAGTGGCCACTCACGGCATTGCAACAAAAAGTCCCCCTCCCCAAAGACCACCATTGTAAAAAAGACGTCTGTAAAACGGTTGACAGGACACCACGAAATTGAAAACAAGGTCAATTATAACTATTTCTATTGTGAATTCTTGATCCATGGAGGTTATATATTTGTAAAACTTTCCTTCAGCACCCTTAACCCATCGGCCCATTAGTACAGTGGTTTTAATGCAGATAGGAATAATTGCTAAATCTACAAAAGAAAGACCCATGTAATAAACCGTCCTTATAAGTGAATAAATAGACACAAGTCCCCACAAGTGTCAAAGACAAACTCAGAGTGTGTGCATTAGTATGTGTGTTGGTCAGCTTGTCTCTTGGCCACAGAGCTCCAGTTGCGTCTCCTCCTCTCATCTGCTCCCAGTTAGCAACATCTTGAACGCTGTACTGCAGCATGCTCCCATGTCATAAAACACACTGCTCCTCTTCTCACCATATCCTTCTCTCTCTCTCTCTCTCTCTCTCTCTCTCTCCCTCTCTCTCTCTCTCTCTCTCCCTCTATACTTTTGTCTGGCACATGGGGTGGAAGATGTTTTTCTCACTTTTCTCTCCCCCCCACCTCAACCACGGAAAAAGCAGCACGCGTCCAGCTGCATCTCGGTCCGGACATGGAGTCGTTAAATAGTTTGAAAAATGAACGTCTCAATGGCATCATTCTTGTCTGCGTACCGTCTCTTTTTTATGTCTGCCCGTGAACGTGTGAAATATCTGAGGCCACTGAGAACTTCATTACTTTGAGCCTGCCGCCGAACAGCACGGAACATCGCTTCGCCGAGTGTTCACCACCTTGCCCTGGAAATCATCGGTACTGAAAGCGGTTGCCAAGGATGCCCCCACCACCACCACCAACACCACCCTTTCACTCCCAGTCCCTGGCAAGGCATGGACCAGGGCGGGGACTGGTTGCCTTTAATCAGAGAGATGTATGGAGGGAGATCATGGGCCTAATGGCAATTAACGCTACTACCTACAAGTCCTGGCTCTGAATGCATTCAAATCCATCACCCAGCACTTGAGGGAGGCACCCCAATTCATAGCCATCCTCCCTGCAGTCTCTGCCTTTTCTCTGAGAAAGAAATGATAGATTGAACTCTTAATAGCATGTATTGCTACACTTTATTTGGCTAATTTAGACCGAGGTAAAGCCAAGGCCTTTGTGGTTTGACTGATAACCCTTGCCTCTTGTTTCTTTCCTCCCATCCATCCCTCTATCCCTCTCCATCCTCTAGAGCCTCCTGTCGGTCCACGACACTATCGCCCAGAAGAGATACGACCCTGAGCTACCTCCGCTGCCCGATGACATCGATGACGACGAGGATTCTGTGAAAATCATAAGACTGGTCAAGAACAAGGAACCTCTCGTAAGTAACTTTGTCAGTTATCTTGAGAAGTGATGTGTTTGATCTGTGCATAGTGGTTTATTTCTGATTTATGACTAGAACAATTTGACACACAGTGCTGAGCTGCATCTCAAATTAATCTTCAGGTTCCCAGCTTTCAGATGATGTACACCACTTCTATGTGACATCTACAGTTGACCTGCTAAAGACCCCCTGTACCCCCCATAAAAAAAGACAAAAACGGGTCTATTGTGGGTCTCAGAGAGTTAAAGTATGTCTCCAACATAAACGTATCATCAGCTTCTTCATTATTTGTGATTAACATCTTTATGTCATGCAATCCCTGCGTTTCGGAATACCCAAAAGCAGCGTCCGCACCACAAGTCAAGCCAATACCATACATGCTTTTGAGGTACTAGCCTGTGGGAATCCAACCCACAACCTTGAAGTTGTAAGCACACCAAAACCGACCACAATTACCCTGCTCTTGGCCATGAGTATTTTCAGCCAGTCTAGGCTCGGTGTCTGCGAACGGCTTCCTCTTCTATCCTGGTCAGTGTTGCTCTCTCTCATTGTAACATGCTTCTCACGTCCGCGCTCTTCAGACGTCGTCCCAGACGTCAACAACCACCCATCTGTCTCGGCCCCAGGGGCCCCAACTCTACGGTGGCGACATCTTGGCCTGCATTCTGTATATGCTTTCACTCCACCCCTTGACCTCTGTATGTGTCCCCTGATGGCTGCCGGTCCAAGCAATCCACTGCTCTTGTCAGCGCGGCACGTTTGAGAATAGGCTTCTGTAACCCTGTGAATGTAATCGGCGCTGGTTTTACTGTACATACCTTGATTTTTTTTGTTGTGATTCTCGTGACTGACCCCGGTGTGCCGCGACACATAAACACTCCCCAAGTCCTGGACCGGCCCGTCAACGACCTCCATCTGTCATCGCAGCACTTTGTTGTGTGCTGAGGCCCCGCCCAGCTTTGATCTGCGCCGGACGTGTCCTGGCCCCGGCCGCCTCTATTTTCACTTTGTGGTTTTCGCCCCGACCACCATCTTGGCTCCAGGCCGGCGCACTCCTCTCACCACACCCCGGGGGGAAGCAGAACACACCTAAGCCATTTTTGGGTTCCTGCCTGTTGCATGTTCCGTGGAGCTGCTGAACGTAATAATGTGGCTTGGAGGAATTCTCGCTTCCCCCCCATTCCTTTCTCGACACACATTGTCGCGGGCGCTTCCTGCTCCGGGCCTCTCCCGGGCCTGATGTTGGATCACATTCCCCGAAACCATAATGTGATTTACACCCGCCCCGGTCAGCTTAATCATCTAGCCGGTGTTGTTCCATTACACGACCTGTTTCTTTTTTGTCTCAGTGATTTGGCTCCTGAGAACATCTGAAACTCACATTTACGACGTGTGATATTGTGTGTTATTGTACAACATCGAAGGTGTTAATTATGTAGAATATATTTTTGTAGTAATATAGTGGCTCGGTTTTAGTTTATAGGTTCAGGGTGCCCACTGGTTATTGTGTGTTTCCAGTGTTGTTTTAGGGGTCAACACTGGGTCAGCTTTATAAATACTCCTCCGAAAGAGGTTCTCATTTGATGTGGCTCGTTAAATGCAATGTATCATCAGTAGCACCGCAATATTGTTGCAATGGCAGCAACCAGTGTATTTAATTGTGTTCACTCCCTTCAGGCTTTGATGCATAATAGGCTCCAAAATTAGATTTATAGCAGGAAATCAAGCCATGATACCTCCCAACCTGTATTACACAAAAGATTTTATTCATAAACCGAACAGCAACAGCTACTAAATTTGCCATCGCAGCTAATTACACAGCAGTGAGAAACCAAATTAAACTATACAATGACATCTTGGTGTAATGGGAAGCCAGTTTCAACCCACCGCTGCAAGTCTTAGCTGCCCTCTCACTGCCCATAGGACCCGCAGGGCACAACTGCTGCCCATAATCTCCTGTGGCTATAATTTAGGCCTTACTGTGGTGTGGACAACAGTGGGATTCTTCTGCAGGGCATTGCTTTTTCTGTGTATGCAATGAAAGAAAACAATGAACACTAAAGTTGTGCTATTGTGGCAGTAAGAAATCTCAGAAATGTTATGTGCGATGTTCTTGGGGGCATCAAAAGAAGTGCAACTTGAATCACCTCTTTTTGGGAAAGTGCTTGGAACCTCAGAGAGAGACTTCCATCATCCTATCTGTATGCACACACCTTTGTGATCAGAACATATGACTCTTCGCTGTCTCGTGACCACTGAAGGATTAATGTGTCCAGAGAGATTATGGCTTGCATTCATCAAATAGAGTGGAGCAAAGTGCTGTAGTAATATAAACTTGCCATCCCTACGATATATTGCTGTGTAGCTAAAGGCCTTTTCACACCAAATTTATGCTCCGTAATTTGTCAGTTTTGATGCACATTAACTTTTCACACCTCAACTGCAAATATTGCAGCAGAGAGAAGTGAGAAGTGAAAACTCCACAGCCTTCATGTATCTCTGCTCTAGTTGTCTTTGCTGCTGCCATTTAGCATCATGTAGCTCTCTTTTTTTGTCCAGATGTGCGTGTCATAGAGGTTTTGGAAAGAAAATAAAAAGAGTTAGGACAGCATTTTAGCCTAAAGTTAGAACTCAAGGAAATAGCATGTTCACCAGCTCATCACTTCTGAACCTGCTTGTCATCAGTGGTGGAAGAAGTACTCAGATCTTTTACTTAAAGTGGCAGTAGGCAGTATATTTTTGGCATCATTGGGCAAAAATTCCATAATAAGCTTTCAGCATCTTGTAATTCAAGTGTTCTAAGAGAAAGCTAGACATCTGCTCCTCCTCATGGCTCTGTTTTCAGGCTTTAGAAAATCTAGCCTGTGACGGGAGACTTTGACCAATCACAGGTCATTTCATTGAGTGACCGGAACTTGGCGTTCCTTCACCAGATTTCACAATGGCGGCTGCGTCACAAACTTTCTCATTTTACAGCTAAACAGTACACTACAAGATGATTCTGAACACATTTGAGGTGAGAAATAGGCATTAACGTAACATCATATTGATTCATATTTGATCAGCGCTGCCTAGTTTGACGGTTTGGTCGGAGTTCGGGATTGATTGACAGCCGGCTCTAATAGACGGCAACTGGACGGCAGACTCCAGATCAGCTCTGACTGCTTGTTTTCCTCCGGTCTGTGAAATCTTGCAGATGCCGTTAGGAGCACCGGAGGACACAGAGGCACATGATTTTTTTCAGGTAGCCTGTTACATGTACTACTGTCAGGATATAGCGACCGTTTTATAAAAATAACCTTTTTTAATCATATTTGCTCCAATCTCGCCTACTTCAGCTTTAAATAAAAGTAGCAATACCACTGTTTATAAATTACAAGTAAAATACTTCATTAGAGTTTTTACTTAAAGCTGCAGTGGGTAGAAATGGAGCAAATATGATTATAAAATGGTCACTATATCCTGACAGTAGTACATGAGACAGGTAATTTGAAAAAAATCCTGTGCCTCTGTGTCCTCCGGTGCTCCTAACGGCATCTGCAGGATTACACAGACCGGAAGAAAACAACCAATCAGAGCCGAGCTGCAGCCTTGCCGTTTCTGAGCAGCTGTCAATCACTCGCGAACTCCGATCAAACGGTCAAACTAGGCAGAGCTGATCAAATATGAATGAATATTCTGTTACTGTAATGTCTATTTCCCGCCTCAAATGTTTTCACAAACATCTGGTAGTGTACTGTTTAGCTGTAAAATGAGAAAGTTTGTAACCCGGCAGCCATGTTGAGATCTGTTAAGGAAATACGAAGCACCGCCCACCAGCCGGAGTTGGTCAAAATCAAACTACATAATAATTCAGTGATCCGGCAGTGATCCTCCCTACTCTGTAGCACGACACACTCATAAATGTGCTGACATGGCATTGACATACATCATCATATTTTTGCCCTCAGTGTGAAATGGTCTTAATAGTCCTCATGTTACTTTGTCATTTGTGGAGGTGAAGTTACGCTATTTTTTTGTGACCTTCTAATTAGGTTGTAAATTTGAGGGTTCTGCATCTACCTCTGGCCCCTTAACAAATTGTCATCCTGTACATCTTTAAAGGGAAACTGACCCTAATGAACAGTTAGATCGTACATTAAGGAAACAGCCGGCGGGTCAGATGCTCATGGTGAAGTCACAGCCATTCCACTAACCAATAAAAAAAGCCTCTAATTGCGCGGGGGTCCTCGTTCACTGCCGCACCAAATTGATTTGGATGTGCCCTTTAACTCGCAATTTCATATAATCAGCCTGAAATTCTCGAACTTGACATCATAACAACGCGGCTGTACAATATCTAATTTCCTTTCCGTCTCTCCTTACTTTGCTCGCTTTTATTTTCTCGTTCACGTTTTCCTCCGTCTGCCTTTGTCTCATTGTACAGTTCTGGTTATTGTGGAGACTGGGCTGTAGTTAGAACGCAGGCCCCTTTTCCCGTGACTCATCCATTAAGTTAATTGTGATTAGTTGAGTGGATTGTATTCAGTAGCTCTGATTAATTGCTATCATTTCTCGGAGCGTGACTTCATGCCACATTTCAGCGAAACTGTAAAAACTCTATCTTCCAAGACAAACTCCCTCTTCTTCTTCCTCCTTTTGTCCTGTTGTACTCCCTGCTCCCCCGCCGCTCTCCCAAACCGGCGGATTTATTAGCTCAAGTGTCGGGACAATGAAATAATTGAGTTTGGAGAGGGGCATAAACATAGAGAAACATCAGGTCAGCCATGTATTTTTATTGAAAGAATGTGTTATTTTGGATAAGGTTTCCGAACAGCTTTGGTGGGGGGGCTAAATTTGAGCGTCAAGGGGGTTGCGTCAGGACTGAGTATGTGGCGGCGTGGCTGATATACTGGTGAGGTTTGCCTCAGGTGATAAAGGGTTCGAGTGCAGACTGACTAATAGGAGAACACTGGACAAAAAGTTGGAGGAAGCTAGAATGCACTGGTGTTACACAACTCATGTCCCCCAGTCAAAAAAAAAAGATCCAGGAGCTTGGAGGATTGAGGGAGGCCTAAAACATGAGCTACAAAAGTGTCCACCTTAAAAAGTTATATATATGTGTCGTTAATGAAGCCTTAAATCACCAATTTCTCTAGATTTAAGTGTCATTTTCTTGGTACTGGTGACGCAATGTGTCCTCATACAACAGTTCGTATGATATCTTTCAAAAAGTTATTCCTCATTTTTCCTACGAATGTCCAGCAACATGTGTCAATTTCCACACGTGATATGCATACAGTCTTTTCAAAATAAACTTCCGTCTTCACAGAAAACAACTTGGTTAGGTTTAGGCAACAAAACTACTAAACGACTAAAAATCGTGGTTTGGGTTAAAATAAAAATGTGTATGTGGCATTACTTAAATATGGACCTTACGTGACAAATAAGTCAACGTTTGGGTTAAAATAAGTACGGAAGTGGCATTAGTTTAGAACGGAAGTTATGGGACAAATAAGTCAACGTTTGGGTTAAAATAAGTACAGAAGTGGCGTTACTTAAGTACCGAAGTTACTTGACAAATAATTCAACGTCTGGGTTAAAATAACCATGAAAGTAGCATTACTTAGGTATGGATGTTGGGTGACAAATAGAGCAACGTCTTGGTTAAAATAGCTACGGAAGTGGTATTACTTAAGTATGGAAGTTACGTAACAAATAAGTCAACGTTTGGGTTAAAATAACTACAGAAGTGGCGTTACTTAATTACGGAAGTTACATAAAAAATAAGTCAACGTTTGAATTAAAATAACTCTGGAAGTGATGTTACTTAGGTACGGAAGTTACTTGATGAATAAGTCATTATTCCGGACAAATAAGTTAACATTTGGGTTGGAATATCTACAGAAGTGGCGTTACTTATGTACTGAAGTTACGTGACAAATAAGTCAACGTTGACTTCTTGTTTCACACAGGACAAGATTACGGGTCTCCTGGGTGAAAGTCTGGTGTTTTTGGATCCACCCGTTCACCCCGACCTCCCTACGCAGCGTTTTTCACTCTTTATACCTCCTGGTTCATGATTATGGGGATTACATACAAATTGATTTTTGTGGGATGTACAGTATATGAATTACAGTGCATTACTTTTTGTAGGTATAGCTACAAATGGTGTATGGGAAGAGCCTGGGTTTCGTGATATGCCATATTTTGATTATTTGTAATCATCACTGTATGAATTACCGGCTAAACTTGTTAATTGACATTTCTGTGCCGTGGACGAGATGCAGCATCACCCCAAAGCATTCTGGAAAATCCCAATCCTCACACACGCGCGTTAAGTAGCAAAAGACGACTTCGAACGCCCACGCAAGGGTACACCGCAGCTGCCAGGGGTGACCATCGGTATGATGTGAGAACATTAGAGGCTGACAAGCCTGCTGTGGCCGGCTCTGTTCCCCTCATCTGGATGTTCTGGAAGTCCAGTGACGCAGATGTAAATAGCAGACTTGGAGATGCTCGCCGCGCATGCCCCGCTGTTTTCGCGTTCGCTTTATACATCACTTGACGGCTCGCTCAGTGCCACTCGGCCGGTGCCGGCTCTCATCGCTGTCGGAGCCCCGTTCATTCACTTCTCCCACTCAGTTCATCTGAAGTTGTCCTCCTACTAGCACGCCATCTTTCTCTTTCACCCAGCCTCCCTCGCTTCCACTCTCCAAGTAATTTCTTTCATCTGTTTTTGCTATCAGGCCCATTTCACCAGTCATTCTTGAGTATTTACATTTTTTTGTTACGCATTTTATTTGAGGTGATGTAAAGACTTTTAAGAGGTTACAACTTAATTCTAATGCATTTCATTACCCTTCAAGTGAAGAGTTAGCCCCTCTCTACAGTGTCTATGTGGACACCTGTTGTTCAGGGGTGCGGATTTATAGATGCACCTCTCGACATTCCCGTTCTGCATTTGTGCAAAATTGTCATCACCGGTGCGAAATTGACACTCTATCCATCCCTTTCTCGCTCACTTCTTCCATCCCAGGTTGTTAGGCATCATTAGCAGCCATACAGCGTCTACCGCCAGGAATGTGACAGGATCAATGTCAGGCCCTATCACTCTCCTTCCTCTCCTCTTCCCCTTTTCTGTCTGCTCGGCGTTGCTGCACACACAGGATTTGGTTTTTCCATCACGACTGGGTGTCACTGGGTGCAACCGAATGGAAACTGTAGACTGCAGGGTCCGTGCCATGAAGTTGGCAATGCCAGCCTACATAGCGTCCTGCCTGGCACCAATCGATACAGCTATACCACTACTGGGCCCGCCCACCCATCCGCCCCAGCCACTGGATACCAGCGGATCGGCTGGACTTCTCATTATACACCCACAAATAGCACCAGTGCAACTTCAGAGCTATAGCAGTTTCTACGCATACAACTGCAGATGACATGTCCAACATTATTATTGTAAAAGCTCCAACTGCGTGATTGATGCCGCCGGCGGATTTTCTGTACTTAATAAGGGAGTTGATAATTGCGACGAGACAGGGAAAAAAGCCTCTTGATCGATTCGGTTTGTGACGAAGTCGGTTTTCCATGAATGGCCGTCGCAGGAATGAGCTATTGGCAATTTGACATGCCATGCTTTTCTCATCTGCGGCAGGCGGGCCTCCTCTGACACAATTGGGACGGTCGGATCGCGGCCGCTCTGATTCCATTTGTCTGGAAGCTTTCACAAACACATTCACATACATTATTCCGTATTTAAACTGCGCTGGTGTGAATGTACACAAACGCAAGGTTTACACGATGAAGGAAGTTCGAGTGTCGCTGAAAACCTTTGAGAGACGTTCTTGATTGAGACAGTTATCAAAGAGAGAGACTAGATAGATGTCTTCTTTTTAATAAAGTGACTTTTCTATTGTCTGTTTACATCAGAATGTGGAAAGCAAGGGGAAAGTAATGACACTGGTTGGGAATTAATGGAGCAGCTAATGAGATTAGAGCAGACAGCACACATGTTAGTGTTTTACAGATAGGCCCATGTGCTTTAAAAGCAATACATCTTTCACTTGATGGATTAGGCCGCAGTGTCTTGGGAGCGTTGCAAAGGAAGATGAAGCACCGGGCTCTAAAACATGAGGACAAGTGGAGAGCACTGCTGGTGTTGACTGGCTCACTGGGTCATGTTGGGTGTGTATGTCTGTGTGTGTGTGTGTGTGTGTGTGTGTGTGTGTGTGTGCGCGTGTGTGTGTGTGTGTATGTGTGTGTGTACCCTGCCCTAGGTTCAACTGTCTACTATTTCCCCTGCTATAGTGTTTGTATTAATGTTGTGAGCTTTCACCATGTGCTTTTTTCTTTGTGGATGTCGTGTGAGTACACATGTAGTATGTATTATTGCGTATGTGTGCACATACAAGTAATACAGGTTGTGTTGTATTATAGTGCATTATAGTGTATTAAAATGCAAAATGATTAAAGGTTCCCAGCCCCTAAATTTATTTTATATAATATTATTAAAAGTAATTAGAGTAAAAAAAAAAAAAAAAGTGTTCTTAAAAAAGTAACAGAGAACATTACATTTTATTATATTTATTATTACTATCATTATCAAGTCTATCACAGGTTATCATGGGGAAGCTTTGGGTGGTCGTGCTGCACCTTAATGTGAATGAGCATGTATATGTATGTCTGTGTATAGGAGTGTGTGTCATAGCAGCAGGTGATACAGATAAAATCCTCTTTAACACTATATGTTATTAAATATAATTTATGAATATGATACATATATAAAAGAAATGTGGAAAATGAATTCAGAAACTCTTCATTGATGAAATAGCCAAATAGAAATTTGTGAGTTTATTGCTAATCCAGCAAAATAAATACCATACAAACCAAAGTACTTCATCACAATGATGCAAAAGTCTGCAAAAAATAATATTGCACAAAGCAGACATGGAAAAGCCCCTTGTGTTTGCTTGTATGCGTGTGCCTGTACAACACAGAGTTCAGCGGCTGTTCCACCACCCTTACAGCCTGTTGAGTTGTGAATGTGAAAACACTCGCAGCTTCCAAAGCCACATCTGAGGCATTCCCAGATCCTAATCTCACGGCCCTCTTAAATAAAACGTCTTCCTCCCATCATGTGTAATCATAAACGCGGACACACACTCCGGCTCTTTTCCGCTCTGCGTCGCGAGGAGCCAGAGAGGCTTCGGAGGCTGAATGCGGCCATTGTTGCCCGTCGGGCCGGGCGCTCCTCAGCGGGCCCTGCCTCCCAGCCCACTTTGGAAATGAGAAGTGACATGTGAAAGTGCTGTTTTCTTTACGACGGCGGGAAAACACTAAACAATCCCAGAGCAGTGATAGACCTCTCTCTGTGACACAACTGTCTCTTTGTATATGCGCTCATGCAGGCCTCTCAGACACATACAGTACATAATGACTAAATATCTGGCGCTGTCCAGCTTGTAGCAACGAGGCGGCGATTCCACTCAGTCTACATGGTGATTCATGCAGACAGTATGGAAAGAAATACACACGTTTTGGTGAGATAGCCACACTGATTCCCACACCCAAATCCACCGGCACCTGTCTGAAGTACTGAGGTGGGCCGCTAAGTGTGTTTTCATAGCAACTGGGTAATGACTTGCGCTAACATTAAGGTTTAAAGAGGCAGAGGAGGAAAAGGAAAGAGGGGGTGGAGGAAGATAAATGAAGGTAAGCCGTTCCATCACAAGGCCCTCTGCATTACACTACCTGGCAGCTTCTCCTGGAACCTCTCCTTCTCGCCGTAATTATCATAATAATGACCCGCAATTTTCCTTTTTCTCAGTGTACTTGTTAATTACGACTGGTAGGTCAAGACCGGGGTTAAGGAAATAAAAAGGGAAACCAGAGCCTGGTTTAGTGCGAGAGGGAGATGAAGAGAGGAAGGGGGGAGCGTGGGGGAGTAGCTTTTATTAGTCGCAATCACAAGTGATTTAATAAAACAGGTGGAACGGCATGCACCAGGTCACCCAGAGGGGATCGGCCAGCGGCGGCGGCGGCTCTGTTGCAAAAATCATTTGACATAAAACCTCAGGCTCTCTTTTATTTTTTCTCCCTCTTTGCAACAATTATATAGATTTTCATCCGGGCTCCTGCTAATTCTTTACAGCGCTGTATTAATCTTTATAGGTGACCATAAGCCTCAATGGATTTTCTGATCATGACCGAATATTACACTCCTTCCGAGCAGCACCGTGGCATTTGAGGAAGTATGTAAGAACTCGTAAATACGCTGGACCCGGTGCGTGGAGCGGTCATGTGTGTTATGTGTGGGGGGCTCTGTGCCATCTCAGTGAGGTAAGATGAAATGACACACTCCAACACCAGATATGATTGGAGGTAATTGTATTTTAATGTCCAGGAGGCCCATTCCCACTTTGCATTTGGTTTTTCCACGGTCGACATCTGGTGTGAAGAACGCCAGCATGTGTTTCCACTACACTTGTATTTATACCTCTAAACATAGCAGTCAACACAGCAGTCGGCAGGAGTTTATTGTCGCTGTTACACTTTCGCCGTGAAGTGACATCATGTCAAAACACGTCGGCCTCTCGGCCCGGGCCACTCGCGTTTGTTTTCCCTTGTCGCTCTCAATTTGGAGGGGGAGAAACAATGTTTGTCAAATGCCACGGCGTTCGGTTCGGTTCACGGGGCGATGTTTTGAGTGGCCGTTACGGGCCGAGGGCCGCGTGTTTGAAATGGAGCGCCGTGCTTGTTTTCCCTGGCGGGTTAAGAACTGCGGAGTGGCCTTATAGTTGTGGCCACGGCGAAGGTAAAGAGATCCTCGGATCTTTCTTTTCCACCGTGGCACGTTCTAGACAGGCCTGCCCTAGACCCCGAGACGTGTGATGAGCCAGGCCAAGACAACTAGCCAGCCCTCTCGTCATCCATACAACCAGACGACAAGCCAGCCAGCTTCCATCATGTCATCCAGCCATCCATCCAGTCCATCAGCCAGAGGGCACTCTAATTGCCCCATAAAGACTCAGCTCGCCAGAAACGCATTGTGGCCAAGCTTACATGATGAGACATCCAACATTCAGCTTGTCTTACTCCCCTTATCTACTGAAGTTTCATGGCACTACCGTGCGCTGACAGTTCCCTGGACAACCTCGCCTCCATTCCATCCCCTCTAATAAACACACTCTCATACACGACGGGATCCAAATTTTTTTTCTTTGCGCTGTATGAGGTGTGAGCCATTTGTCATCACGTACTTAATGTGGCTGCCATGTCAGCATGTGTGCTCCAGTGCATGCGCCGGGGAGGGGTGATGGCTTGATACGGACAAGCGTCGCTCCAGTTCTCCTCATCACACAGCGGAGTCTAAGCCGTTGCGTTTTGGCCAGCCCAACAATAACAATCAGAGGCATTTATGTGTTAGAAATGGGGGAATAGAGCTGGGAGCAGCGGCTGCATATGGAGCTGATCACGTCAGGAGTGGAGGCTTCGGATCGCCTTACTGATGACTAATTGACCACAGCTCGGAGGCCCTCCTCAGTCCACGATGACCCCCCTCATCTCTATTTTTGCCCTCTGCCTTTCAACGTTTCATTTCTGGAGATACTTGCTCATTTCACTACTTTTATACTCATCTAAAGTGCAAACTGCAGCAATGGTTGACAACAGGAAGAGAGAATCAGTCCCCAACAACATCACCGTCTCGTCTGCACACCACGCTATCTTTTTTCCGTGAAAATAGCGCCGTCGAGCCACTTGATGGTTAAGTGGCGCCTCGTCTCTAATTGCTAACATAGCGTGGCCCATTCATCAGGCTTTAGTGACTGTCCAGCATCAATCATCCAGTCTTTTGAGGTTTCTCTCGGGCCAGCTTGGCCTGGCTTCAGGTAGGAGCTCTCACAGAAACGCACACGCAGACACGCTTGCGTGCACACAAAAACACACCTACACACGCTGTCACTCATGCGTGCGTGTGCTTTGACAGACGTAGACGTTCCCCTTCTGACTTCCTGCACTGTTTCCAAGCGCGAGGAGAAATGGCTTCCATGTGCCAGTAGGCGTTGAAGGCTCGGTGTAAACCTAGCCATCAGTTCGTGCTAATACTCAGCTGCTACACCAGGAAGCCCATCTTGGTGCTTGAGGGTCTTTACCTACCTTGTTTCTTCCACACACACACGCACCATGCAGCTTATTTAGGTTGTAGCCTGACTGTTTATGTATTTGTTTAACAGAGCAGGGACTCCTCATTAGCGGCCATGCATGGCTGGATGCTGATGATAGCACCCATAGGGTATCAAGGGGGGAGGTGATGCTGAGTTCAGGATGTTGGATTTGCCCCCCCTCGTTCCAGCTACCTCTCGGTGCTTCCAAGGCATTCGTCAGGCCTCCAGCAGAGGCTGATGTACCCCTGGGGGATTGAGAGAATGAAGGCTGACTGTAGATTGTAATGAGGTGGAGGGGTGAAGTGAAGTGTGGTGCTCTCGAAATAATCCAGGAACGGGGAAAAATGGAGTTCTATAGAACTTTGGAACGGTGAAAGAAAAACGTGACTATGTGAGGTGTTGATTATCCCGACGTTTATGGTCGATTTGAACCTTGGCTACTTTTTGCCATCTTATACTTACTACTATAGCTCTGCAAACCTAAATATCTCTGTGAATTTAGGTAATTCTAGGTCGCACAGGAGCCGATGTACACATCTCCCAAATCTCGCGTCGGGCAGATCAGCATGTCAAGCAAGATGATTGGTTGATCCATCTCCTATCGGGAGTTGTTCTAGCAATAGGAGATGTTGTTCTAGTGCCAACACTGTGTTTAACTGAGCAGGAGGAGAGCTGTTGCGCGTCCTTATGTGTGTTACAAGCAGAGTGTACGCGTGTTGTGAACCTGCCTATGTAGACCCATCTTACTATCTGAATAATGCGCCCTTTAAATAGCAGGAAAATACTGCGCCAGACTTTAGACCGGGTTTTTGTTGGTCAATGGTGCAATCGCTTTCTGTTTCCTCAAGATAGCAATATGCAAACAAAGCACCTGACCACACCTCATTTTAAGACCAACAGATGGGCAAAAGTACATTTGCTACTTACACAATGTGGGCGCTGGGCGTGAAACTGATCTGAAACTAGCAATGACAGTTGCGCAGGGCTGTGCACCTCTTTGCGCTGGGTTTAAGATAGGGCCCATAATCTTAATTATTTCATGGCCGTCGAGTAAATCTACTGCTTTGATTGATATTTGGCACTGGAAAGCTCAGCAGAATTTGTCACTTTTATAGGTGAAAAACTCTTTTTATGTATGTACAGTATTAAGGGTAATGGACTTGTTGAGATGGCTGTTGACTCCAGTGAAAATCTCTCTCTAAACTATGCCAGTATTCTAGTGTTTTCTATATCCATCCCTGTCACTTTCTTCGTTTCTCTCAGTCTCAGTCTTGCTCTCTCATCATATCTATTTAATTCATATTATCTTCATTCATTCACTCATTGAGTCACTCACTCACACACGCTCTTACTCTCAACTCCGACCCCCACTGTCTACCTCCTTCACCTCCCTCCCAGTCAACTTGTCAGTCCCGACTCTCTTCTGGTCTTCCACTTATCCTCCGGTTTGGCTCGCTCCTGTTGCCACTAGAGCGTTTTTGGCCTCTCTCAGCTTTCCTTATCAGCCGGGGCTCATTTGGCTACCGTACCAGGGCTGAGTTCAAACTGGGGGCTGGCTAGATTACGAGGGAGGCTCCCCCTCCCTTCATAAATCCCCTACTACTCCCTTGCTGCCGGCTTGGCCTGCCTCTGTAGGCCCAGCACGTTGAAGGGCAGTGGGTCAGATGAGAATCGCGAAAGAATAAAAGCTTTAAAACAACTGCAGCTCGTAGAGAGTCAGCGAGGTGTAAAAGGAAAACGAGCATGGGCAAATTTGTCTACTGACACTCGAGTTTGTTTCCCCACCGGTGTAAAAACACATAAAGCATTTTAATGGGGATAAAATGGTCTCGTTGCTTCCCAGAGATCTGGGTTCACGACCCCACCCCTTGGTGTTTGCAGGCTAAATGTGCTGCTCTATAATCACCATTGCCACTTGCAATAAAAGTGGTGTTTCTAAATGGCATTGGGGGTTTCAACATGTGATTTAAGCCATATGTGTCAAAACACAATTTATATCTACACGCCATGTGCGAGCAGATTCCATAGATAGGCATAGACGTGCGGTGTGGAGCACGTCTGTTGGAGTTTATGCAGACAGCCTATTGTCCTTACTGAGTCCAAGGCTCTCTCTCTCTCTGCTGTTTAGTTAGCCTTTAGACTGCCACCAGCCACCAGGGACCCCACGGGACACAATAAAAACATCCATCACACCACTGGCCATCAGCCAGCTCCAACAAGGAGAGTCAGAAAGCAGAGAGAGAAAGTTAATGACCACATGTCTGAATGCTCCTGTGAGATTTCCTGCAGACTCCCCATCTCACCCTGTTGTCTGTCACACTCCGACTTTCCCTACAGCGCTCTATTCTTTCAGACACACACCAAAGGCCTCTCTGTCTGTCTGTCTGGGGGTCAATGCATCGCAGACGGCTGCTTTAAGTCACACCGAGTGGGTTATATGTGACCCTGACACCGGGGTCTGACAGTGCCTTCCCCTCTCACTGACCTCTTCTACTGCAACCTCTCGGGTTTCTTTAATTAGCCTCGTTATTCTATTAGGTCCGCAACTCTCTGCAGACCCCACCGTTGTCTTATACTGATGTCCTTCCCCATCTCCGCACCTCCAAAGGCCTTGAGGAAACCATTATCTAGGAGGAAAACCATTAGGTGTGAATAGGTCGTGAAAACAACCAAGATGACATGATAATAGCATCGGCGAAGTGGCACAAACCAGACTCCTTTGGTCTTTGAGGATCTGTTATTTTTTATATATATCTCCTCCTGGGCTTCCCATCAATGGTGGTAGCCAAACTACTTTGGGCCTGTCGGAGGAAGGCAAACAGGAAAGTGACACAAACCGGAGCGGCGTAACACATGGCGGGCTGTTGCGGTCCACCTGGGCGGCAATGGATTAGGACAGCTGAAATAAAGCACAGGCGGTGAGCGGGGTGACGAAGGCTCCGAGTCTGTTTCTTTTTTGCAACAGAAATAAAAACAATCTTCAGGGATGATGGGAATAGCAGCTAGAGGAAGGGTGGAAGGATGAGTTGCAGCCCCGACAAACTATGTGTCGACTGTCTGGTTCGGGTCGTCAGGCCCGAGCGAGGATGACGCCACGCGTTGCTTTGCAGTTTGCTATCCTGTTCCATCCTAAATCCCAGCCAGGCTGGTGCCTATGTGGTGTTTGTGGGAGGGCTGTGACAGGTTGGCACCCATTAAGACTATTGTTTTATAGTAAAGGGAAGAGGCTATTTGGGTTTACTGGTAAATGCATCACCGCTGTCATTTGAAATTAGGAAGTTGAAACCGTATCCTCTTCTCCGTGTGTCTTTCTGGCTGAGCACCAAGCCCATAAAGGAGGACAGGGAAGGCTTGAGCTACTGTGTGTGTGTGTGTGCGTGTGTTTTTTGAGTCTGCTGCCTCGTACCTGCTTGGCCCTCACCCCTCTCTGTCCAGGCCACTGATGTCTTCTGCCACCACTACTGCAGCAACAGAGTAATTCAGACTATCAGTAACAAACCCGTGCTGTGTTGGATCTTTCAATGTGCTACTGTTGGATGTGGCAAGCTTATATTCTGTCTTTGTTGTTGATGTGTCATTGTTTCCCTGTAGTGAGGTTCCATTCGTTTACTGTACACATTAAAACAACCTCTCACTGTGTTGTGTCCCACCCCAACAGCCAGTTTCATAGCAAGGAAGTGGAAATGCCTTGTCATTGTGTCTAGCTAATGTGACTATGACTTGCCCCAAAACTGCATGTGATTATCATAAAGTGGGCATGTCTGTAAAGGGGAGACTCGTGGGTACCCATAGAACCCATTTTCATTCTCATGTCTGGAGGTCAGAGGTCAAGGGACCCCTTTGAAAATGGCCATGACCGTTTTTCCTTGCCAAAATTTGGCGTAAGTTTGGAGTGTTATTTCCTTCATAACGTCACTCTAGCTTTAAAACTGAGCCCGCTACAACCTATAAATCGCAAGTTGCGTTAATGTGTGATAGAAATTAGTGGCATTAAAACAAATTTGCGATAACGTGTTATTATGACGTTAACTTTGACAGCCCTACTTTATAAATATACACCTGAAAAGCATCCATCCTGTTAAATAACCATTGATTTGTTGTTTAAAAGACATATCTGTTTTTTTCCTGGAAAAAGTACTCATAAATCAGCCATTTCCGTAACATATTAATATTTGAACAATGCAGCTGGGAATCCAGTGAAGTTCATCCTGTTTTGCATTATTCGTTTTGATCTCTCTGCAGGGAGCAACGATAAGGCGTGACGAACACACAGGAGCCATCCTCGTGGCCCGGATCATGAGAGGAGGAGCAGCCGACAGAAGTGGTCAGTTTGAGGTCAACATTTGCATGCAGTGCGGAATCAAGTGTGAAAGTGATTTATACTACCAACAGGATTAAGTCCAGTGTGCAACAAAGAAAAGATGTATTCCTGATCTATCCTTTCGCCTGAGTCCACCAGTTCTGTCCCATAATTTGTCCTTTTCCACTTCGTAAATATGAACATGAGTGACAAGTATACTGCTCAGCTCTGCTCGTTGTCCACATGTTTTCTGTTTAGTTTTGTCTTCATTGTGTCCAGTCTGGTTTTAAGCTCTGCCACAGTGAAGCCAAAGGCAACTTTCCACATGTGTCGACAATAATGTTTTGATTCCCTTCCAATCTCAAAATGCCACCACGACGATAAACAGTAATCTGGTGTACTGTACACATCCCCGGGCTTTGTGAGCGCTGAACTTTTTACACAGTAGCTTACTTATATTGGGCCATTAGAATAAATGGGATATCATCAGAGTGATTGTACATGCGTAAACGTTTGTGTGTGGCAGGGCTGATTCATGTCGGAGATGAACTGAAGGAGGTCAATGGAATCCCCGTGGATGACAAGAAACCGGAGGAGATCATTCGTATTCTGGTAAGCCTCATCTGTTGAGTGTGTGTGCTGTCCAAGGGTTTCTCTGCATGTTTCAGCTCCACTCCCTTGGCGAAAATAACATTCCTTGTTTGTGATGGCTAAAACCTCCTGTAACTCACCCAGCACCACGTGCCTCTCATCGCAGTGCTGCAAACCAAACACTGGCCTTTCTCTGCAAGTCTTTCCTGGTCCTTTAGACCACATGCATCGAGCCACACGGTCCCCCTGGATGATGCTTTAGTACTTACTCCAAGCAGGCTCCAGCCGCAGGCCTCAAATAAGCTCCGCCGTGGGCTTTAACTCTGCCGGCGGGGGGGGGGAGGGGAGGTTAACTGGAAAGGAAAGAGAGACTCTAAAACTCTGGAGGCCTTCTCAGACACAAAGGCCTCCGCAGCTGATGATAGCTTTCAACACTCCTCCTTTTTACCCCCACACACACACTCCATCGCTGCCAAGCAGAGTCATCCAATCCTAATAACCCTTCCATTGTTGAAAAATCAAACAGTGCTTTGCATGACTTTCATTGGATTAGGTGCGTTGGGAAATATTTGCCGGACAGATGACTGGTGTTTCCACCCCCCTCCATTTGTGCCTAAGCTGTCGTATCTGTCTTGTCTTTCCCAATATTCAGGCCCAGTCGCAAGGAGCCATTACCTTTAAAGTTGTCCCCGGCCTCAAGGAGGAGGCGCCGGCCAAGGAGCCAAAGGTAGGTCTTGTCCCTGGCGTAATCGTTATGTTGATTGGGTTACACTCGTCGACTTAAAAAACAGCTCCAGCGTGATGCCTTTGAACATTGTTTTTGAGCTGCAGTGAGGAAATGATGTATGAACAAGGGAAGAGAAGAGCTGTAAAATGGTAATGTAATTGTAAGACAAGGGCAGGTTATAGACATGTATCAATACTAAGGGCTGTTTGTGTCACTTTATGATTATCACATGCAGTTTGGGGCAGGTCATAGTCAAGTCAGCACACTGACACACTGACAGCTGTTGTTGCCTGTTGGGCTTGAGTCTGCCAAGTTATGATTTTAGCATATTTTTTATGCTAAATGCAGTACCTGTGAGGGTTTCTGGACAATATTTGTCATTGTTTTAAGTTGTTAATTGATTTCCAATAATAAATATATACATACATTTGCATGAAGCAGCATATTTGCCCACTCCCATGTTTATAGAAGTATTAAATACTAAATACAAATCTCCCTTAAAGGTACATTTTGAACAGATAAAAATTGAGCGATTAATTTGCAATTAATCGCGATTATATATTTTAACCGGTTGACAGACCTAGTTTTTGGTTAAATCCCTGAAATAAGGGCTGTGGTTAACACAAGCTCTAGAGATTTTCACATTTTGTTCTATGATATAAAAAAATGTCTGTAAATATCCCATTGGTGAATTTTGAAGCTTTTACATGTCTTAAAAAAGGCGGTTGCTAACAAGTGGCTAAGTGAGACAACAGAGGTTGTTGGGACATTAAACGCCATCACAGCCATGACGGCTAGCTAGATCATCAGATGCATTTACGCTTCAAAAAATTTTAAATGGGAAAATCCCATTGGATTTTTGTAGAGGGGACCAAGGCGATGCTAACTTCCTGGTTGGCCTACACAAATACGTCATCCCTGGAGCACTCTACATTCATGTGGAATTTTGCACCAGTAGACGGTAGCTTGTAGCCATCCATTCTGAGGGTGGTTTAACTGTCCTCCCCTGTAACCAGCATACCATCATTCTCACCCAGTGGGGTGCTGAGACACCATTCCTCACACGCTCATCTATCAGTAGCAGACAGAGGCTGGATCCACTCACTGGTCTTAAGCTGCGGGGTCGAAGGCGGTTTCTCATTATTCACAGCGCAGCCCACCCTGCATGTGTAACAGAGGTGTCCGGGACAGGGTGGGCCACTTACATCCTTTGTCATCTTGTAATGGCTGAAACTGTCTGGCAACGGTCGGGAAAGCAGTCCGCCGGTGCCAAACATCCATCCAGTCCTTCATGAAAATAGCCTGTTACATCAGGTAGTGTAGATGTATCTAAGGGCAGCTAAGTGGCTGAGCATCTACAGGCCAAATAAACTGAGTCAAGGGAGAAGGAGGAGATCTCAGTGTGTAGATGCATTCTGCCGGACGGTTTAGCAGCCAAAGGAGCGGCTGTTATGACCCAAACAAAACATCACTGTGTGAAACACAACTTTACTCCGTGGCACAAAGCACTCTTTAAATCAACAGGACATAGAAAAATGTAATCACTCCCTCCCTCTCCCTTGTTTCTCTCTCTCTCTCTCTCACACACACACACACTTTCCTTCACTCTTTCTCTTTCCACATGTACTGAGGTGTCTTAGGAGTGTTAACTCATCGTGACAGAACTCAATTTGGATGGAAGACGCGGCAGCAAGGTGCTTTTAGTTGCAGCCCCGTAACGGGGGGAAAGATGACGGAGATTTTTCCACTTAAAGCGCCAGCCTCCTTTGTGTTGATGAGTTGTGTCTACCCCCACTGCTAGAACAAATTAAACCAACTCCCTTAACGTGGCAGGAGGCAGAATATTTTTGGCATCATTGGGAAAACAAATCCATAATAACCTTTCAGCTTACTGTAATTCAAGTGTTCTGAGAGAAAACTAGACTTCTGCACCTCCTCATGGCTCTGTTTTCAGGCTTTAAAAAATCTAGCCCGTGACGGGAGACATTGACCAATCACAGGTCATTTCAGAGAGAGAGAGCGTTCCTATTGGCTGTTCATTCAACGGAGGCAGCTGTCAATCACTCGCAAACTCTGATCAAACGGTCAAACTAGGCAGCGCTGATCAAATATGAATCAATATTCTGTTACTGTAATGCCTATTTTTCCCATAAAATGTTCTCAAACATCTGGTAGTGTATTGTTTAGCTGTAAAATGAGAATGTTTGCTCCGGCTGGTGGACGGTGCTTGATATTTCCTCAACAGATCTCAACATGGCGACCGGGTCACAAACTTTCTCAAAATATATTTCTGAAAACATTTGAGGCAACAAATAGGCATTACAGTAACAAGGCTTTTTTCAGGGCTGTCAAAGCTAACGTGATAATAACGCATTAACACAAATTTGTTTTAATGCCACTAATTTCTTTAACACATTAACACAGTTAAACCTAGAGTGAAGATTCTGGCATTATATGAAACTAGAAAAACCTAAAGAATCAATTGGTACCAACCATGTCATACAATCTTGTCATAAAGGATGCTAAATAACGCTCCAAACTTGCGCTAAATTTTGGCAATGACATGGCCATTTTCAGTGGGGTCCCTTGACCTCTGACCTCAAGATACGGTATATGAATGAAAATGGGTCACATGCAGTTTGGGGCAAGTCACAGTCAAGTCAGCAAACTGACAGCTGTTGTTGCCTGTTGGGCGTGAGTTTGCCATGTTATGATTTGAGCATATTTTTTATGGTAAATGCAGTACCTGTGAGGGTTACTGGACAATATTTGTCATTGTTTTGTGTTGTTAATTGATTTCCAATAATAAATATATACATACATTTGCATAAAGCAGCATATTTGCCCACTCCCATGTTAATAAGAGTATTAAATACTTGACAAATCTCCCTTTAAGGTACATTTTAATCATATTGCTCCAACTTGCTTACTGCTGCTTTAAAGAAAGAAAACAACCTCTGCATCGGTTTGTTCCTTAATGTGGAAAGATTACTGATATAAGATTGTGTCAGCGGCGGGTGGAACAAAGCGCTTCCAACTGGAGCCTCTGACTCAGGAGTCTCGCCACATTTGGAGGGTGGTGACAGGGCTTAGTCCGTCCTAAGTGTTGATGGAGAAACTAACTTGGCCTGCAGTCGCAGGTTTCAACTTCTGATTGCAATGACCTTTCTAGAATAATCACCCTGAGCGTTGGTGAAGCGCCTCCTGCGTTTCGCCGTGATGGTTTTCCTTTAGAGTTCACACTCTACGCAATGGTTTACAGTGAACCGTTGCTTTTTCCTGTTGTGCCCTCAATCCAGCTCTTTGTTTTCCTCCCTGCTGTACGTCCAGGTGTTTGTGAGGGCGCTCTTTGACTACGACCCTAAGGAGGACAAAGCCATCCCATGTAAGGAGGCCGGACTGGCCTTCAAGAGGGGCGCCATCCTCCAGATCATGAGCCAAGATGATGCAACCTGGTGGCAGGCCAAACACGAGGGGGAGGCCAATCCCCGCGCCGGCCTGATCCCGTCCAAACAGTTCCAGGAGAGGTAAGCAACAACAGTCCTGTCTACTGTCGCCTCTTAACAAGGCCGGTCCAAGTGTCTTTACCGCTGCTTTCTCTCCCCCTTTTCTCATTTATTATTTCTTTCTTGCATCACACTGCCAAAATAGTCTGGATTTCCGCATAATGTCTGGCCCGAAATGAGTAATGACAGAAAATGATAGCGTTGGTACCGGTCCACTTTGGATGGCAAATGGATGGAAAAATCGCACATCAGTGTGCGTTCGGACACTTGATGTGCAACACAGAGCTCAGGAGGCCGGGGCAGTTTCTTGGCACCGTCCGAGAGCATCAGAGGAAGGGAAAAACACACAAAATAAGAGGGAGGGAGGAGACGAAAAAGAAGAGAGAGAACATTCATAAAACATTCAGATATAACCCTGCGGTTTTGTCAACAGCAAGTGATCCTCGCTCCTTCATCTCCCTTCTTTCTCTCTCACCTGTCTGAGCCGACAGCGTGAAACTGGTGGATGCTGAAGCGTAGCAGGGAGTGTTTATTATTCCCTAAGCGCTTGTGAAAACTGATGGTTTTATTGTGCCTCTTTTGCTCTCTTTCTTCATCCCCTCTTCTCTTCTTCCAGGAGATTTGCGCTGCGGCGACCTGTCGCGACTCTCCCGCTCCAGAAGACCCTCAGCCGACAATCATGTAAGCATATATTATCTGCTAACAAACCAGAACACACCCGCAACACAACAGGTGGATGGGTCTATAGGGGGAGGTAATAAATAACAAGGAGGTTAGTAAATAACAAATTGATGTTACTCAGAACTCACCCCTCGCTGGAGCCTGCGGTGCAGTTGCGCTGCTTCACGCCTGTCATCAGAGGAAGTGTTGTGTCTGGATTTACCTTCCTGTCTGCCCCATGTTTCACTCTCTCAGTCTGTTGCCAGACTCTCTTTCCTCTGTCCCCCTCTGCCTCTCCATGTGTTGATGTGGTCTAAGTCATGCAGAGGCTTTAATGTGAAGAGGAGGAGGTTCGCCCTCTGGAAAAAACCTCTCCGAGCCTTTACACCTTCCAGCCAAAACACCATCCAGCTCACCTCTCCACATCTCAAAGCGCCTAAGGACAGATTAATGATCTGATGCTAAACCTAAAGATGAGATATAGGCACAGCGCTTCTCTGTGGAGCACTTTAACGTACCTTGTTATTACGAGACTGTACGGTGACCCCAACCCTGTACGGTCAGTGCAGCGATGTTAGGGAGAAGGCATCGGCAGGAGTACTTAGCAGAAATGTGCTATAAGAAGCCGGCATGTAGGAGATCAGGAAATGGGGGGATTTTAGCTAAATGACCGTTATAAATCAAAGATTGTTGATCGCTTCATAATGAAGACAGAAGACATAAACCATGTTACACAAGAACAGGACAGCAGCAGAAACAATTAGATATGGCCTGGGTTTAGGTTCAAGACTAGAGCCGTGAGCCAAGGAGAGTGTAGACATACTGCAGGCTGCAAGTATTTTATAGCATCGTTTTGAATTAGCCAGGCTGATTTCTTAATAGAGGGCAATTCCAAACAGTAGGGCCTTTGAGGGTAATGCTGTGAGTGAACTTTATTGTCAAGTTTAGAATGACCAGGGTTTTGGGGATTTATGGTGCCACCAGTAATAGATTAAATTTAAAAAGATTAATGTCATACAGTTGTCATCTTTTGCTGTAGATCAGTCAAGTCAAGATAGACGACTGGCTTCAACAAGAAGCCCACAACTATTGTATTGACACGTATTGTGATTTTACTGGGTATTGTTTACGATACCATTACCAATACCCTTAAAGTGATACCAATACCAATAGAGTTCTTCATTTGATACCTTTTTCTTCTACTTCATTAGCATTTAGTTGTGTAAAATGCCACCACCACCACATTAATCTATCAGACGCCAGAGGCGTACAGTATAGTGTTGTTTCAAACCTTTTGGTGGCATTTCGGCACGCTGAACTGACAAGTCCGTAAAATACACTGTGCTCGACTTCACTGCACTACATACGACTGTATGGGTTGTAGCTGCTGCGTTAGTGGGCCAGCCAAACATCACATTAAAACGAGGAACGCTATCGGTGATTGGCTGCAAGCAAAACCATGCAAGGTTCATTGTGTAGGATCTCGCGGTATCCAGCGGTGAGGTGAGGAGATTGCAACCAACTGAAGCCTCTCCCTTGTGCCAAGCGTGTTGGAGAACTACGGTGGCCGACGTGAAAACGCTAATGTCCCACTTTAGAGCCAGTTGGAGCAGAGCCAGTGCGTAGAGTGTGTGTGTACGTGGGAGGTGAGTGGTGAAGCAAGAGAGAGAGAGCGGTGGCGACGGAAGCGAGTAATGTTATAGACTCTGGCCCAAGCAGGAAAAGTTAACAGAGTTTGGTTTGTCCGTTCTGGGGTACTGTAGAAACATGGTGGAGCAACATGGCAGACTCCATGAAGAGGACCCGCTCCCTATGTAGATATAAAAGTCTCATTCCAACCTAACGAAAACACAACGGCTCTTACTTTAGGTATATACACTAAAGAAAACATTATATTCTATTCCATTTTTTCCAATAGATCCCCCTAATTGTTACACACTGGTCCTTTAAAGCTATCAAGTACTGATACCAGCCCTATTTAACAGCAATGGTTGGAACATCTTCACCGTCTTTGCTCCCTTCAGTCACTAAAAAGAGAAGTAGGCCTATGGATTGTTCAGTAGAGGTCTGCACAGCCGTTGCTTTTTAAGACTGCAAAACACACATCTCACTCGTCCAGTTGCTGAGTCCAAAACAGTAACTGTGATTTCTGCTTCCCAAGAACTCACAACACCGTACAATGCTCCTTTTTCAGAATTATGAGAAAGAAAGAAAGAGTTTTCAAGCCCAAATTGGCCAAATTTGCACTTCTTAAGACTGCGTCCCACCTGTTGCGGCTGCTGTTTTTTTCTGATATAACCGTTCGCAGGTCTTTTCCGTTGCACCTGAGTGAAAATCCCTTTAAGACGTTCCCTGACCTGCGCTCTCAAAATGACAAAGACATTAGCTATGATTTACAAACAGTTGCCAAATAGCAATTTGGTTTGTATATGGCGAGCTTCAGTGCATGAACGGAAGCCAGCTGGCGTTGCTGACCGCGCATTACAATATGACTGCATGGTGCACGCCTGTAGCCATGGAGGAGGAGAACAACGCTGCCAATATCTGCTGTGGGTCTTGTGGGCCGACCCGCCCCACACAGACTCAAGTCTGCACTTTACTGACGTTTTTGGAATGTTCAGAACTGAGAAAAGGAAACAAATTGATTAAACAAATTGTCCCTCATGCAACAAAGACATTATCCATTTATCTTAGTTTCTATTACAAGTTATCCCACATATATACCATATGTTAAGTCACTGTCAGCTACCAGCTTATTTGCAAAATACTCTACATGCTTCCTTCCATACACACCTCTCCTGTCCTCTTGCTTTGTCTTCATATCTTTGCTTATATCTTCATATTCATAACCACACATCTAAGCCTAATGAGAACACATACTGTAGGTTCTCCTCCTTTCATTCTGCATTTCCCAAACATATGAGCCCTCAGAAAAACACACCACTCTTTTACTCAGCTTTATAGGCCTGCTCCGGTTTCACAATGACCCCATTGAACCAAAACCAACTCCTTTTTGGCCGTATTTTTCACTGTAGATTACCACTTTGGGACGGACATGTCCATTTGACTGCTTGTTTCCCTCAACATGGCGGTGAGCCCTCAATGTAACGTGATTCCTTCAATGTGCAGCTCCGAAATAACCGACTTGAGCTACGCTGACCACCTCTAAACTTAGCATTAGGCTCTTTCACCTCACATTCGAAGCCCTCGGGTGAGTTATGGATGTTGTCATTTCCTGGTTATGTTCAACCGCATACTGGCATACATGGCGCAGGGTGGCCAAAAATAGCCCTGCTAAAAAGTTAAAGACAGACAGTGCTGCACTGTTCCCTTACTATTTCATTTTAATGGCCCAGTTCCTCTTATGAGTTATGGGATTTGTAACCCCCCCTCCCACCGTCTCTCTTTGCACAGAGGGCAGGTGTAAAATGTAGTAGAGTCCGCTGCGGCCCATACCAAAAGAACATAAGTCTCCTTTTGAGCTGTAGCGAAACTTTCCTGTTAATGTCATACACACTGGAAGGATTAGTTGTACGTGCGGCAGCAGTAGTCGGAAGTCCCTTGACATGGCCCTCTCAGGATTAGATGAATAACTGGGGAATGATAACAGTTCACTCTCTGTTCTACATTCATTTAAAAAAAAAAAAAAAAACTCAATTAGACTTGGTTGGAGTGTAAGCAACGAGTCCAGCGAATAAAAGTGAAGGGTGTAAAAGAAAAAACTGAAAAGAAGAGACGCAGGAAAGTGGAATTATGGATGGACTGACGGAGAGGGAAGCAGCCGAGGGGTCACATTCGGTAGCAGATGTGGCCCCGCGGAGTTGCGGCGGCGGCGGCGACTGGGCCAAGAGAGATGGAGGGAGACAAAGCTTGGATGCTGGCCCCCGTGTGCGCCGCCCGGTTGGGCCCCGGGGCCATAAACTACAACCTAATTGAAGGATACCGTGGAGACCCCGCTGTTACCGAGCGGAGGACGGAGGTGGTGATTGAGTAGGGGGTCCCTTTCTTTCTCTCTCTCTCTCTCTCTCTCTCCCGCGCGCTCTCTTTCCAGCCCGGGAGCTCCGTCGGCTGGAACAATATTGGTCTTGGCGAGGGTCTGCGGCGAGCGTTGCTTAACCGTGTCCATTTACGCCTAACATTTGCAAGATATAAATAATCCCTCTCCTCGCTGTTGCTCCCGCCGCTTTCACGGATGCATTCCTCGGTTATGAAAGTGATGTTTAAAGTACCATCAGTTTAAGTCAATTATTAATCTGGTACAGGGGTTAGATCAACTATTTTACATCTCTAGTTGTCAACCTGCCACCTCCCTTTTTACCCCTCCATCGATACCTGGCTCCCCTCCAGCCGCCCCATCTGTTCTCTCTGAACATATACGAAAAAGGCTCTCTGGGCTTTCTTACAGCACGTCTGTTCCTCTGTCTGACATGCAAGCCGCCTCTCCACTGTCTGATTGTTTGGATTGGTTCGCAGTCTGCCAAACACGTGGACGCACTTATCGCTCACCTTGGGGTCTCGCTATGTCTCTCTCCGTACATTACTGCGCTATCCCCGCTCCCTCTCTTCTCCAGGGAGCGACTGAACCGTTTCGAAACGCCGCCCGAGATCGGTCTTAAGTGGCCCTGAACCTGGCCCTGTGTTCAATTTATCCGTCCATTTCATTTTTCAACTTAAACGCTTACAGACCAGATTTAGAAGCGCAATGGGTGCAGAGAAAAGTTCCATTTTATTCTCAAAGGTTAGAGCCAGATAACCCCGCGGAGACCACCTTTAAAGTTTTATAGGTCGAGTTGTTATTGTTTCCCTTCACGTTCAAATCCCCTGCACATTGCTTCATTGTCAGTATTCCAATTCTAAGTGACTTGTAACATTTAATAATATATAAAGTCAGCTTTCATAATGCAGACCAGCCCTGCTCCGTCTTTCATTCGCCCTCCTGACTTTGAATAATCAGCTCTACATTTGAAGGCCGAAAGACGCATGACAAAGATCTCACTCCGTGTCATCTGGAAAATTCCACCGGTCTCACGTCGGTTGTTTAAAAAAGAGAGAGATATAGCGAGCGAGAGCGAAAGTGACAGCGTCCAGTTTGTTCAAGGAGAAGGCCATCTGTGTGCTGGCTGGCTACGAGAGTGACATCAGCTCATAACTCAGGGCCCTTTACAAGGTGCTGACTAGGGGTCATTCCTTTGTCTCTTCCTGTCTCGTAAGGAGATAGCTGAAAGAGCAGCACTGACACTCTGCTGGATGGTTGACTGTGCCAGATATAATCCACACAGCTCCAAGTGCAATCCAAAGAGTAATAATTTTATGTTTCTGTAATGGGTAGGACGAATGTATTGGCAAGAATCTGGCGATACGATACATATCATGATACAGGGGTTACAATTCAATGTATTGCAATATATTGCATGGTCTGCTGTCCATCTGCTGTCTATGAGAGCCGGCTGTCAACTCCGACCAAACGGTCAAACTAGGCAGCGCTGATCAAATATGAATCAATATTATGTTACGTTAATGCCTATTCTCGCCTCAAATGTTTTTAGGATCATGAGGGTGATACTCTAGTGTATCGATATTTTCTTACATCCCTAATAACCAGGATGGGTTTGATGATGATCTACTATTCAGTCCAGTCCCCTACTTTACTTTCAAATAAACCTGTCTGATTGTCTGACCGTTCGTGTTGCGATGTCGTCATATTTCCAGATCTTAGCAATTACTATGAGTACAATGTTATCATAACCAATAAAAGCGACGGCCAAGACTGGAAAAATAAGACCCAAGTTGTAATAAACTGTAATTATCCTTTGACAAACATTACATCCACTCATCTTTCTGTTTTTGTCATCCATCCTTTCCCTTACACTACCCTCATCTCACCTCTTCTGTCATGCTGTGTGGTGAATCTTTGGTATGTGGGCGACATGTGATATACCCCTAAGCGTGCGTCCCTCTCCATGGGAGGGGGAGCCGGCCGTGAAGCATCCAGCGAGGCTGGTTAGCTGACGGGTACGCTGGTTGAGTTCACGCTGAGAATGTCTGCGAAAGTCGGCGGCCGCGCTCCGGGCGGCCAAGGCTCCCTCCGCTCTGCAGTAAATGATAGGCTTGGCTGCCACCATCACTGCAGACCTCGCCGTCCACATACACATCAGATCATGACTTCAGCTCATTCTCATTGCTCTCAGAATGATTCTTTGGGCTGGCGGGGTGAAATGCACTCTCAGAAAAAGGCAAAGGTTTTCCACTATTTAAGCATTCTCGCATAGGTCGTGCCCTGTCCATTTCCATTCTGCAGCGTTATCGCATGGTGTTTCATTAGACTAGGAATGTTGGTGTACAAGGCCACATGGCCATTAGGCAATGCAAACCATTCCTGTGGCAGATAGGCAGCAGATGAAAGCCTTCCAGAGTGTAATAAGGGCAGCACTTGGAAGGATTTTCGATATCTTTATCATTCTCATATTGTCCTCGTTGTTTCCTCTTTCAAGTCTCCCTCTACAATTACCTCTCGTCCGACTCGGTTTAGGTGCTGGTTCAACTTAAAACGTCACATTACAGCGGAAGGAGGGCAACATCAGTAAGAACATTGCCATGAACACTAACATGTGAAACAAGATGTCAGATAAAGGCGGACACATTTGGCTCGGCACTTCAAAAAGCTTCACGGCTCTCGGGCCTGATGTTTTCTAGCACGGAGCAACCTTCGCAGTGATCGCTCTTGACTGCTGTTTTGGCTGGTCATTAACTCCGGCTGTGACGCAACAGCTCCCCGAGCTGCGGGGCGCTCTAGGGAGTGCACGCGGTGCCGTGAGACGAGCCCCATACTGTGGTAGATGGTGTTATGTATGTTTTGATTTAACCTTGTTTGGCCAAATGGGAACACGTGAAGGGGGAGGAAGCATCTATAAGTGCCTCCAAATGTTCGCGGCATCTTAAATCCAACACACACACACACACACACACACAAACACACTGGTCCTGCATGGGCTACCATTGAAACCATCATCTTAAAGCTGTTTGAATGGCACTCTTAAACATCTGGAGTGATTGCAAATGCTACCATAAATCCAATCTAAATATGTTTCTTTCTGCGAAGTCACAGTGGATGCACCACAGACAGGCTGTGTCTCACTAGGTAACAATGGATGTAAATGTCTTCTAGCAAATTAGAAACTGTAGAAATGTGATTTAGTAGAATGTTTAAGTTCAGTCTTATAGTTTGATAAAATAGTTAGCTAAAAATATCTGAACACAAGGTCCAGTTACTAGCTGTTTTCTGAGCTTTCAACTGCATCTCTTGGTCTTCATCAGTGGATGGATTTTACTTGGTTGTCATCAAGTAACCTGGCAACATATCCATCCTCATACAACGGTTCATATGATGTTTTACGTAAAGTTATTCCTTATTTTTCATCTGTTTTCCTACGAATATCCAGCAACATGTGTCAATTTCCGCTCGTTACATGCATACAGTCTTTTCAAAATAAACTTCTGTCTTCACAGGAAACAACTTAGTTAGATTTAGGCAACAAAACTACTTATTTAGGTTTACGGAAAGATCGTGGTTTGGGTTAAAATAAATCCGGAAGTGGCGTTACTTAAGTACAGAAGGTACATGACAAATAAATCAACTTCTGGTTTCACACGGGACACCAACAGTGGTCTCTCGGGCGAAGGTCCACCCGTCCACCCCGACCTCCTCCCTATGCAGCGTTTGTTGTTCTTTATACTTCCTGGTTCACGATTATGTGGATTACATACGAGTTGATTTGGCGGGATATATATACAAATTACAGTGCATGACTTTTTGTACGTATAGCTACGAACATTGTATGAGAACAGCCTGAACCTGGATAGAACTTGGTTACAAACTCCCTCCGAAATGTACGTACTCATGTCATGACTGAGCATACTTGACCTGCTGATGAAGACCATGAGTTGTAGTTTAAATCTTTGGAAAAAGCTAGTTAGTGGACCTTGAGTTAGTATTTTTTTTAGAGGTTTTGTTTTGTTAAATTAATGTAGTCATTTTACTTTTAGACACAATATTGATTGTAGTGAACATTTTTCACAAACATTACAAAATGAAATAGAATTGTGAGCTATTTCAATTTTGCGTGAGAAATGACTCAAAACATTATTTCAATGTGAATTGTGTCACAGTGTTGTGTACTAGTTTACTTTATAGCAGAGATAGACACAAACCAGCTCAAATTCCACACAAGAAATCAAGATGTTAACTCTTCTTTTTGTCATTTCTTTGTCCTTTGTTTTGCTTTTCTAAGACGATGTGGCGGTAGAGTTTGGTAGGTTTCCTCTTCTTCTTTATTCTCTCATCTCGTCCCTCAACTTACTCTTTGTAATCCAACTTTTTCTCTAACTGTGACTCATTTCCATCCCTTGCTTCTATTGCACTCACAGCTGAGGAGATCGAAGGTATTACTTGTCTGACATCTTCCATTGACTTTACTGAGAGGTTATTGATAGGTCACTGGCTGATAGTGTTGCAATACACAAAACCATTTGTGATTGGTTCCCCTTCATAATTCTCGTGTGTAACGAAAGGTCTACCTCTCACCCCTGCTCTCCATCCTTCCTGTTTTCATTTGGCCTGTCTTCTCATGTCAAAGCTAATCTCTCTTAAAGGGGAACATCAGACGTCCCTGTCAATTTCTCCCCTTAAACATTGTAGAGTTTGCAGGTTATTGGCTCTTCCATTGTACAAAGACTCATCTTTCACCCGCTAACTTGTCATATTCATTAGAGTTGACATTGTTTGGTGAATCATTCCTTCACATGGACACCTCCAGTAATCTCGCGGCTGCTGAACTCACTCATAATACTAAATTGTTCATAAACTTAAAAAGAAAACGTCCAAAGCAATGGCCAGCGATGTAGTGGATTGTAAAACCTAAATCCAGTTTATGCTAATTATTATTTAAATTAATTATTTGAAGAACAGGGTTTTATTCACTTTTGGTAGTAAATTAAATTAATTGTATTATTTTTATAGGGAAGAATAAAGAAGAACATTTTTGTTTATTTTAGTCGTCATTCCATACAGGAAGCCCTGAGAAACAAGTGAGAAATATTTTTGTTGGTGATCCATTTTCTAACTCTGATCTAAATTGTTTTCTCTCCTGAGTTTATATCTTAAAGGTTTTGCCAGGATAATCTTTTTACGTTCCTTATTTATTTTATTTTTTTTCATCATCTGGAAAAAACGTTTTGCCAGGACCATTTGTTTAAATTTATTTATTTTTTTATTGCATTTGTGAAAACAGGTAGGAAAAAGGTTTTGTCAGTTGAATTCTTTTCTGTTTTTTGTCAGGATCATTTTTTTTTAGGTGTTTGTTGTTGTAATACTCATTGTGGCCACAAGAGGCAGAAGTGCGCCACTACCCCATGTTCTGAATAGGACTAAAAGCATTCATGTTTTCATCCAGGTGAGTAATAAATAAAAAATAAATAAAAATAAAAACTCACCTGGAAGGAAACATAAAAGCTGTTAGTCCTATTTAGAACATGAGGTATTGGTGCACTTCAGCCTCGTGTGGCCAAAATAACTATTACAATAACAAACGCTTGTCCTGACAAAAACAAATCTCACCTACCAAAACTTTTTTTTCACAGATGTAAAAAAAAAAAAAAAGAAGAAGCTAACTAAACTTTTTTTTCACCTGGCAAAGCTTTTTTTCCCACCTGTTTCGCAGATGAAGAAAAAAATGCAAGAAATTTATAAAAATAATGATGCAATACTTTTTTTTTTTTTACCTGTTCTTAAGTCATAAATGCAGGAATAATTCACAAGAATTTTGTTTCGTACTTGCCTCTCAGGGCTTCCTTACATTTTGCCTCATGATGCATTGGCCAGAAGCCATAAACTCTCTTCTTATTTACCACTACATCATTGGCTATCCCTCTGGACAAAGTAGAAAGAAATAATGGAAATTCCACCAACATGAGTAACCACAAAAAATATAATCAGATGTCCGTCTTATTGACTGTACCTGTATGTTTTTTCTCATGTATTTCTATGGACTTCTACCTTTCCAGTGTGTGGTTAGACGGGTAGGTGTCTGTTGCTCTCATGTCTGACTATTCTCTTCTGCCTCTCTTCTGGCTTCTCCTTTCTTTCTCTTCTCGTCGCCAGAGGACGCTGACTATAGTAGCGGATTCCAGCTAGGTGAGAGATGTTGCCTTCTTCTCTTCCTTCTCTCCTCTCCTGACGTGGTTGTTCCTTTGATGCATTAACCGTGGAGACAGTGGCCAAGATTGTGTTAGATTTGTGTCCTCTCCATTAATCCTTCCTCGCCCCATCAGCCCTTCCTTCATAGACCAGCCTTTATAGTGTGTGCCAGGTTACACAGACATTATAAAACTGACAAATAGTTATCTGTTTTCCATAATGTTCTTGACATATTCCTCCTAACTCTAAAGTGTTTTTGGTACAACTGATTTCGACTTGGACTGCCGTGTAAAAACACAAAGAGCAGTTCTGTGGTGGTTCACTAGCCTACGGTGTGCTATTTCTGCTCTCTCGCTGACAGCATGAGTCCACTGGCAGATCATGTCATGGATTTGCAGAATATAGTAGTTATCCTGTTTTGCCTCCGCTGTGGGTCTGAAGACATCTTTGAGAACGGTTCTGGATGGATTTGGGTTAAAGGGATGGCTTGTTTTCCACGCTTTGTTCTGAGAGGTCCGGCCCGAGCGCTGGTCTCGTTGATGTGGTCCCGGTCAGACTTAATGACAATTACCGTGGCCCTGCTTTGGTTCTGCAGCCCTTTCCAGAGAGCTGCTTCCAATTCTCTGTCTTGTACAGAAAATGTTCCCCATCATGTTTTTATTACAACTGTCATTTTCCCGACAAATCATAAGGTATCGTCCCTCTGGAGGACCACAGGCCGTACGAGCTGGCTCACGCACAAATCCTCTGTCTGTCCATCTGCCTTTCTCTTTCGTTTCTGTCTCTCTCCATCTCTCTCTCTCTGTCCCATTCGGTCTATATTCAGAGGTTGAGGTCAAGAGGTGAGCTGGCCTCAGAGCTCTCCTTGCACACTACAACGTTCAGACTCCAGATTTCACAGGATATCCAGTGCACACGCGAGTTTATAAATACTGAGTTTGAGCCATGTCTGCCAAGCTCAATCAGGGTCACTTCCCAAGGCCCGACCATGCCAAACACCAGTCCATTTTTTTTTCCACTCCTCTCTGTCCCCTTCAGGCTTTGCCCTTACTGTCACCCTGCCTCCTCCACGAGGTCAATGACCTCAGCCTCTCCTCTTCCTCCTTCGGTACCCAAACAACATCCAGCACTCTAGCGGGTTAGCAGCATTTCTCTACTCCAGCAGCCCAGAACGAGGTTTAACTGAAATGAGAGAACCTCAGGAGGAGGAGAAGAAGAAAAAAAATTGTGAGTTATAATAACATCTTCTGTATGCGAGTACTTGCTGCATGGCTTTTCAGCCTGTTGGATGTGGTTGTATGATTTAGAGTTGGCCCGTCCCTAAAAGTTTGAAATCCTAGAACTTACAGATGCTTTTGCAATGCTACTGAGGTTGCATGGGGAAATAGAGGAGGCGGTGGGAGGGTGGGGGGGAGGGGAGGGGGAGTTGTTGTCCTTTAGTTTTTGGTTTGTTTTCCCTTCATGCCTCTCTCAGTGATGCAACGTCTGTAAGGTCCTTTGCCAAAAGCGATCCTCGAGCACTACTGGGGGGCGAGCAGATTCCTGTGCTCAGATGTTGCTAGATTTTAGAGCCAGCAGGCTAGAGAGTAAAGTCAGACTTAGGAGGATAACTTCGTCCCATGATGCCTTCTTATTGGACTTTTCCAGAAAGCAGGGCTTTGAGACTTTCAATACTGCACAGAGAATTAAAGAGCAGTTTGACACCCAGGACGCATTATTTTTCATGATTTATTTTTCAACTGATAGGCGCCCGTGGGTGCCCAAATTTTGTGAATCTCATTGTCACAAAATCACTTTTATTGCGCTTGCTTTAGTAATGACTAATGAAATGTGACACTGCTCTGCTACAAATTACAACAGGCTAGGAGCATTTCCTCCGCCCGCGAGCCACCTTTACACTCACGCCTTTTTAAGCCGATGCAGCCCTGGCGGAGGAAATGCTCCCAGCGAGGGCCAGCCACGGTAAAGTGTTATAAACTGAAACTAGAATGGCCCTCGGAGAGCACAAACATCCGCCAAGGTGCCTGACTTTAAAAACAGATCACAGCTCACAGCTGGCGGAACCGTGAGGTGGTCGGCTCATTATTAACACGGTGTGTTTCCGTGTAACGTATCGGCGGATGCCTCTCTCATTCAGCAACCATGTTATGTCTGTATAATGTTACACTACGTTATCTCTCATCCCGTCATCTAACGTTTTTTTCTTTCTCACCGCGGACGGCCAGCAGCTCCCGCACCTCGATGTCTCGCCACACATCCACACACGTATCCCTTCCTCCGTTCATGTGAATGAGACCCAGACTAAGGGTTGGGAGGCGGGGTTAAAGAAAACGCTACTGTGCCTGCTCTATGGGTCTAATGGATGCGGAAGATCGCCAGAAGATCCGGGTACTTTATCACCTGGCAGTCGAGCCATTTTGGCTTCATGCGCCACTGAGCAACTCTCATAGGACTGAACGGGAGCCTGCCTGCAACGCTGTATCCGGTTCTCTTTATACATCCATGGGGGTTAACAAGGGTCCTTTTATCAGCATTAGCAACCAACCACTGTTTAAGAGTCTGAAAAGAGACGTGGAATTTCCTCGACTGGTGCTCTGTTGTAGAGCATCTTCTCCTTCTCAACATCAGACTAATGAGACAAACAGGAAAGCAGGCATTACAGCACTTCTGGCACTCAGAGGCCCCTTTTGGCATGTTGATAGTGGCTCCAAGGACTCCAGTAGACGCAGAAGTACTCGTGTGTGCGTATGTGTTTTTTTTTTTTTTTTGCCAACACATAAGGCATCAGGCATCGTTTTGAGACGAGACATTCCTGAGCCCAAAGAGCTGTGGGATAAGACGGAGGGGAAAAACAAATAGCGCTCGACACAAATGGACCTCTCTCAGCCAAAGGTCTAGAGCGCTATTCCACCGTATAAGCCTGTAACACTTGGGTCGGGTACCACTTTCCAAATGCTTAGTGCGGGGGCCGTGGAAACTGCTCCCAGAGTGTGTTCTCCCCAGATAACACTCTAATGAGTTCACCACCGTGGACTGCTGCACGTACATTTCAAATGTCACACCAACGGACTGCGCCTTTTGCTTTCATTGAGTTTATTAGTCCAGAGGTTGGGTCATGTACTTTATGTACACACCGTTGGGATCTTGTCCAGAAAAAGTTAGACGTTTGATACCATCAAATATTCTAAGATCAGCCGAGGAGCCCGCTTTACTACTGTACCATAATCATTTTCCCAGATGCCTGTTAACAGTAGTGTGGAGGGAGCATTTGAAGGACACACGCCTGTCTGTCTGTCTGTCTGTCTGTCTGTCCCCTTACTCTTCTTTTCACTTGCTGTCCTTTCAGCATTGTCCTCTTGTCTCAAGGTTCCTCTACCGATTCCTTTCCTCTTTTGATTCCTCTCCATTTCCCTCCCAATTCCTCTGCTCTGCTTTCCTCTCTTCTCATCTCCTCTCTTGATTCCTTTCCCAATTCCTTTCCTTTCCTTCCTTCCTTAATTCCTCTCCTCTCCTCTCCTGATTCCTCTCCTCTCTTCTCCTCTCCAAATTCCTTTCCTTTCCTCTCTTAATTCCTCTCCTCTCCTCCCCTGATTCCTTTCCCAATTCCTTTCCTTTCTTAATTCCTTCCTCTGTCTACTCCTGATTCGTCTCCTCTCTTAATTATTTTCCTCTCCTGATTCCTCTCCTCTCTTCCACTCTCCTCTCCAGGTTCCTCTCTAAATTCCTTTCCTTTCCTCTCTTAATTCCTCTCCTCTCCTCTCCTCTCCTCTCCTCTCCTCTCCTCTCTTCTCCCCTTTGATTGCTCTCCTGATTCCTTTCTTTTCCTTTCTTAATTCCTCTCCTCTCCTCTCCTGATTCCTTTCTTAATTCCTCTCCTCTCCTGATTCCTCTCTTTGAGACCTTCTTGAAACCTCTGGAGGCGTTGTACAGTACATCATGTTGGCCCACAGTGACACGGCTCAACTTGTGTCTCTCTTAAATCTGGGCATACTTCGCCTCGACAGTCTAGCACGCTTCCTTGTATTATGCAAGCAAAGCAAATTGGTGATAAATCAAGCGGAGCAGTCCTGCTGTCTACCCCGGCTTTTGTATTTTTGTCATCATGAGCAGCAAACGCTCCATCCTCTTTTTATTCACTGTCGGGGTAATAATGGCTGACAGTGTGGAAAGCGTCCTCCACCTCCGAGCCTGCTTCATCCCTTCCAAACCGAGCCAGTAGTGGGCACGCACGACGAGGCCGAGAGAGCCGGTAATGCTTCCCACATTTGGTGCCCACGAACAGGACTAAGTGTTACAGCGTGAAACCGCAGCGCGCGGCATCGAGCTACGAGCATAATACTCACTTAATCCCCAGCTGCCATGCGTGGGTAATTCCATAGATGTCGTCTCCATTAGTCCGGAGGAGAGAGGGCCCCCGCCGTCGAGAGCCAGGATGGCACTGGAGCTGTCAGCGCGGTCTCCTGTAGTTAGGCCACTGGGCCCTCACGGCACCGGGGGCCTCGCAACAGGTGGTTTCACTATGAGGCTTTTCCTCTTAGCTTCACCGCACGTTTTCTCTCTCTCTCTCCCTCTCTGCACAAGTTTGATTGGAGGGAAAATCTCTGTGTTGTCATCTCTGCCCACGCGTGATGTCTGGAAGACCTGATGCTTGTATTGTTCTCAGGCTTCTCCTCTTTCAGACGACCGTTGGCAAATCAGCGAGTCCTTTTGAGTCATCCGTTATTTTTTTTATGAGCATTTGTCTTCTTACTGTACTGTACTGTACTTTTTTTTCTTTTCCCAGTTGTAGCTACTTCCTTTACAGGTTCGTAAATGCACAGGATGTTGGTGTCCGAGTGGGCAGTTTGCATTCACAGTTTGCACAGGCCTCCGGGCGCTTTCTTTACGCACATGCTGAATTTCCTACGTGGCTGTTAGATATTATCAGAACTGGAAAATGGGCTTGGAGGACCGCTGGCGACTTCCAAGCAATTGTGTGTGTGTGTGTATGCGTGTGCGTATAGTCACAGCTTGTGTTTACACCACGTTAAATTTGCTCATCTTTTTTCCCCTCCGCTTTTTTTTCATGTTTCTGTTTTCCTGAAAGCATTCAAAGTGTCAGTGTGTGTGTGTGTGTGTGCAAGTTTTCAGTTGCAGTTTTGGCAATTACCTAGTCAAGGCCTGGTGCACACCATTAGGCGGTACGTATGTGTGTGTGTGTGACTTAAGCAAGGAAACTTTAACTCCATACCCCAAAACACACACCACTCTTTTTGCATAACAACACACCCCAGGACACACTGCCACCACTCAGCTCTCATTCCAGGGGAATTCAAAACAGATCTACTGTCAACAAATTTGACTTGAATTGACCTATCAAACCATTGAAAGAGGTAATGGATCCCAGTGCCACACATATCCTACATTCCTTTGTTACGAGTAAGCCTTATGCTTGGATCATCCTGTGACAAACGTGTTGGTGTGCCAACATACCCGAGGTTTTTCATGACAAACAGGCAGGCTGTCTGCGTTGGAACGGGACTTGAATCATTCCTTAATTCTGGATCAAATTAATTTCCATCCCCTCTGTCTGCTGTAATTCAGTCTCCGTCAGTGCTGAAGATGTTGTTGGGGGGGGTGTTTGGTGAGGGATGGGGTGACGCTTTGATTTATTTACCCTTAAGGCAGCGCTAGAAGGGAGGGCAGGAGAACTCTCCATCTCCTTCATTATTTGGATGGAGCTGTCTAAAAGGGTTTAACGGACCAATATGTAATATATTTACTGTAATAAATCATAAAATGACCATGATATGTCATCAGAGATTAAGGAAACATGCTAAATTGAAACACTGGTTTCTCCGACAACAATGCTACAGCCAGTTTGTTCTCTTTTGAAATTTCCATTCCGGTTTGGAACTTCTGTTTTTTGTTTTGGATCTGTGTGATCCCGTCCACTGTCCATTTCCACACCCAGTTGACACATGTGAAACAAACTGCCACGCAAACAGCCTTCTGCAGCCATGGAAGTACGCTAACGAACTGGATCAACAGAGATAACATAACGTTAGATTCTACCGACCTGACGGCGTTTTTGAATTTGGACTGCTGTTACCCATTTTAAATGTTAGCTAATGCTAAAAATTTGAGTTTCAGAGACTTGCAATGTTAAACTTTTAATTTTACTTTCAATTCTCAGGAAGAAAACTGAATAATTTGTTCCTCTGGCTTGAACTTGGTGTGTGAATCTCAATAGAACAACTAATATTCATCAGTTTTTATTATTTTTTTGCCTCACGGACACCTCGATTCATTTCAGCAAATATTACTTTCAGATAGTACTCTAAATTTCTCTCTCCGTCTCTCACTCACTTAACGCCCTTTCATAAACAATGTGACAACGTTACCACTGCACGCTGAACCCAGTGGCGAGCGCAGCTCAAACATGAGCTCAAACTGCACTGTGTTGCGAGCATAGGCTGCTCTCTTCTGCCTGGAAACAACATTTGGCGTAGCTCTGTTGTCGTCCGGGTCAAAACAGTCGGGATTACACACGCTGTACAGTACCAGAAATGGGTTAAATGGGAAAATTTGCCATAAATCGGGAGAAATACAGGAGAATTGTGACACCGGGAGGAAACCGGGAGGGCAATGAAAAACAAGAGTCTCCCGGGAAAATCGTGAGGGTTGGCAAATATGGCTGTCAGTACTACATATTTCTCCTTTAAGTGATCTTGAGGGGCACTAGATTACCGAGGGCCCCCCTCAGCTGAGGGACGGCGATTTATAACTGCTGAGCCTCGTAATTAAACCCTGTGCACCTGCCCACGCTGTGGAAAATAGAGGAGATATTGCCCGAGCCAATGAGATGGCAGCTTGTCATACCCTATGACAGATAGAATAAATGGCTGTCATAGTATTACTTAAAGCCTAATTTGTTTACATTATGATAAATGACTGACCAGAGTGGGTTTTTGGGGTTTTGAACATCCAGAAAACTGACTGCTCGCTTTCAATAGGATATCATTAACATTATACTTTTAATGTTTATTGTAATGATGTCAACCCTTGTGGATATTGGTTACAGTTTCATGTCTTTACAGGAGAAATGCAGATGAGCGGTGGATGTTTTCCACTGTGTGGCAGAGGCTAATAATCCCTGTGTGGGGGTGGAGAGGGTGAGGGTGCTGAATGAGTAGATTAACCACAGGAGAAAATGGCACAGTAAGCCGCAACCTGCCCACAGTGGAACAAAGTCTGCCCTAAATGTCCAATGTAACACTATATTCGGTACGCGTGTGTACGCTCCTACGTATACACGAGCTCATGCAAAAACATTATTTTTCTGCCGCGATGACTTACAGGGTGTTTCATTTGTAGCTCAGCGTAGGTCCGCAGCTCCATCCCTTATTAAGGGACTGTTTGGAAGCTGAGAAGAATGCAGACTCTCTCTCTTCACTGCATGTCTGCACAGCCCCACAGTGGTTTGAAAATGTTGTGGAAAGTATTAAGGGGGTGGATATCAGGAGCTGGTTCTTCTCCCAGTCCATAATTTTCATGCTGCCTTAATCTTGCATCATATTTTCAAGGTCATTAGTTCCTGATAAAAAGCTGAAATAATGAAAGAGAAGGCTGAAAACAACTCATGGCTGTAAGCAGAAATAGGATATCGGACGTTCTGGAGATTAACTTCTCTTTTACGTTCGACCAACATCTGTCATAAATATGAAACCGTAGTCCTCAAATTAGAGGTAAACGTCTCCTTTTGATCCTGTCGTAGATTATCAGATCAAGGCGCGCACACTCTTGGATCGGTATGTTAAGAAGCCTTTGTGACGGCGGTCCAAGGACACGCCGTAAACCAATCGGAGATGACGGCTGATGTAAAGTGACCCGGTGTGCACAGGGGGCAACCTTTCCTTTGTGGCCAGCCAAAGAAGTGATACACACATACCTCATCACTATCTAAAATTGCAATGTGAATGAAATGGAAATCATAATGTAGCCATACAGTTATGTGAACAGCCATCCACCACCTAGCAGTAAATTCACATGCTGTAACCGTCAATTACATGAAAAGAACATCTAGTTCCTCTCAGCAGACATGTGGCTTTAGAGACCACAAGATTCAAGACGTATAAAATAAAACAAGGATGAGTCATTCTTGATTAAAAAGGTAATATAGTTAACCTCCTGAGATGCTCCCAAACGACTTTACCGTCTTTCAGAGGCTTTAGCATGTTCAGTTTTAGAGCTAGAGTGAAATTACATATATCTGAAACTACATCCAATGAATTCATTAGTAACAACCACCTTATGCTAGCTTGTCGGGAAGGAGGCTAAATAATGCTCCAAATTTAAGCTAAATTTTGGCGAGGAAAAACTGGCATGGACATTTTCAAAGTGGTCCCTTGACCTCTGACCTCAAGATATGTGAATGAAAATAGGTTCTATGGGTACCCACGAGTCTCCCCTTTACAGACATGCCCACTTTATGATAATCACATGCAGTTTGGGCCAAAAAACATAACGTTTTTTGAATGCAGTATAAATGTGTCATTTTCGCCTATTCTTAAAATGGTGTATTTGAATATTTCTGCATACTGGGGTCCTTAAACAGTCTTAGAATAACATAAATTGGGTATCACTGTAAAGCTGAGACTCTTGTGGATCCAATGAGCCCAATTGTATTAATGTGTGATGATGTTAGTCCCCATAGTAGCCATTTTATTGTATTTGACCTCACTGTATAGAATGACCTGTGGTGACCTCTAGGATAATCACAGCCTCATGAAACTTTACAACCACAAACTAAAGACCTAGAGCATTTAGAGGATAGGTAGATTGACAAAAAAGGGGTTTTCTGAGCAGTTTCCAGAACAGAAGTGCTCGCCATCAAATCACTGGAAAATGCAATTCTTGCAGAAACCTCCAAATGTCAAAACTTTTTGATACCAAATCACATCATGGCTTTTTCTATGGTGTTCCTCAAGGTCTTGGAGTCTTAATGTGGTATTTTGGAGGGATTATTGATCATTTTTATCCATTCTGGAGTGGTAAACATTTTTTAAATTTAGCACCAAATCTGTGTAACAAACGGTATCAACCCAAACACTGCTGCAACAACTTATGAGACATAATAGAGCATGGAAATGGTCATCATATACTTCTATCATAATGTTCTAAACCCTTATACGCTTTTTCACAATTCATTTTAGTTAATTAATTAAATCATTCATTCATGTTTATTTCTGATTTATGACTAGAACAACTTGACACAGCTGCATCTCAAATTAATCTTCAGGTTCCCAGCTTTCAGATGATGTACACCACTTCTATGTGACATTTACTGTTGACCTGATATCTCCCCCTAAAGACCCCCTGTACCCCGCTTAAAAAGACAAAAACAGGTCTATTGTGGGTCTCAGAGGGTTAATGAGAAAACATCCAGTATTGTTATGAGTCGCTTTTCACAAATGTTAAAAGCCTTAAAAGCAGTCTCCAAGAGACACGTGTCTGCACAAAAGAAGCAAATTCAAATCTACTACATGTCACCGGGGGAAAATGTGAATAAAGTGTTTGAGTGTGATATCCAGGGAAACTGTTTGGCCCAATGTTCTTCTTTCACCTACAGCAAAGATAGCTGTCATAAAACTGAGCTGCACAATGCAATATGAGGTATTGGACATGGAGCCGCGGAGGTGTTTGCCAAGACGCTGAAAACGACCATAAATCGCACAGCTGCGGGCCTCTGTGTACATACAGTTGTGTCTGGATTTAGAAACCCTCACAGACACACGTCGGGGTATATTTGAGATTAATGTGTCTCTTTCTGTCTCCTTTTCCCTTCCTTCTCTCTTTTCATCCTGACCTCCAGCTGGGTTCAGGAGGAGCTTCCGTATGAGCAGGAGGGACAAGAAGACCAACAAGTCCATGTACGAGTGCAAGAAGAGCGAGATGTACGACATGGCGGACGTGCCCACGTACGAGGAGGTCACGCCGTACCGCCGGCAGAGCGGAGCTAAGCACAGGCTGGTGGTCCTAGTCGGTGAGTAGAGAGAGCTGGACTCAAAACACTGCACAGTGAATACGATTCAAAAGCCGAATTATAGTATATATAGCATACAGTCGGACACAAAGGTAGGCAAACGTTATGGGTTTCATTTTGCAAGATACAGGTAGATTAAATATGCAGTTTTACCAGACGTTTTGATGATTGGCTTGTAGATCTTAATGTCATATACCCTTCCCGTTTGTGAACCGGACATCGGCCTCCAAAGATTTACATAGTTTGAACTGACAGGTGTTCACTAACGCCAAAACACATCAGTAAACTCCTCCTCCTCCTAATTCGTAAGGATCGATATCATAATCTAACTTCAATTTTGTAATATACGGCCCCATTGCCTCTGTCAGCTTCTGTTTATATGGTCATTTAACTTTCGCACGTACTTTTGTGCATTTCCGATGATGAATGATTGACAGATGACCGATGAATAGACAGGTGTCAGATTCCCATTCCCTATTACTTAAAAATATCTGATTGACTTTTTAATGTTTCCAGCTAACTCATATTAAAACAACAACACTGTAAAAGCTGAAGCTAATTCATTTCATTCCAATGTAACCCAGTTTTGGGGCTTAGTTTACATACTTTTTCATATTTTTTTAAGACTTATAGAGCAGAGCTGCTAGCTTTATCCTAAACTTCAACCGTAACCAGCTTCCACACAATAGATGTGCAGATGTGCAATGTTAGAGCAGGTAAACACACTGTGTGATCCTTTTCTTACACTATCTTATTGCTGTTAAACTTGGCACCATACAGTTTAATAACCCAGCATGGTGACACATATAGATCACTGAACCGACAGTGACTCAGAGTTTCACAGCCTCAGGCGTCCCGGCCTTGCCCTCCCACGACCCTCGACCCAGAAAACGAGCCTCCCAACGTGGGGACTCGCCCGCAGTCATCCCAGGCCGTCTTAATTTAGACTTTTAGCACTCTGGGGAATCGACGGAGCAGACCTCATATTAATCGCTCACATTTAGTGCCTTCATTTACCCACTCTCAACGTCCCTCTCTGTTTTTTTCGAGCCGCTGGAATTGTTAACACTCGCCCCGAGGAGCGGGTGTTACAGAGCCCTCCAAAGAGCTTTATAACGTGCCAAGGTCTTGAAAATGAATTTAGCGGTTTCTCATTCCGTGTTTGCGGTTGGAAGACGAGCGTTGCCAGTGAATGGTGGAACAATACGCTAAGCCAGGTGCAACAGTATAAAGACTTAAATCTTTCTCAGAACCAACTATACCATCAGTGAGCCTTTTTCCCTTTTTTAGGTCGTGACAAAAAAAATGACAAGAATGTCCCAGGCACAGATGGAACAGAACATTCCCTGCATTTTTGAGTTTCCATTCATCAAGATGTACTCAAAAGTCTGTTCCAGTCTTCATCATTTCACATATTCTGACAGCACTTTCTAAACATTTGTAAGGTTAATCTAGAAATGAACACTACTGGCAACAAGGTCTCTCTCTCTTTTCCTTTTTTTTTTCTTCTCGTGCATGCTCTCTCTGCAGACTCCTTAGCCTGACCGACCAGGCCTCGGTTCACTTAAATACGCCACACAGAGCATGGACTTCATCAGGCCTTTTGCAAATTAGCAAGCCCATTTTCCTGCCAGCATGTCACAGGCGAACACAGAGGATGCTGAACCTCTCCCACCTGTCACGCTAATGTAAATATTTTCAATTAGCGTCCTTAATTTGGAGGACAACCTATGGACAATTTCACACATAACGAAGCGGAGGGCCAAGGAGAGATCTGCTTTATGTTTCTCTGCCTCCGTCTCTCTCCTTCTTCCTCTCCCCGGAGTCTCCTGATTTTTCTTATTCAAAAATCTTTTCCCTCCGACGCTTTTCTCTGTAACTGCTCTTTCCTGTTTCTGTTCAGGGGTGAGACATTTTATTCCTCAATGTAAGGGCATGTGTTTTCAACACTCTTCATTCAACCTATTAAAGCAAGTTGATTTGTTTAGAAATGCACAACAGCCCCGACATAAAACCTGTACTCTGGCCATTTTCAATTTTCATCCCAGCAATTGACCATTCATGGCACATATGCAGTTTACAATGACAGTAATGGCAGGTATACCATTGATATTTTTAGTAATTCTTGATTTCAGACAGAGGTAGGACATTTGTAGAGGACAACTGTCAGCTGAAATTACCATTGCCACCATTTTAGCAGCAATAGAGTGCTCCAGAGATGACGTATTTTTGTAGGCCAACCAGGAAGTTAGCATCGCTCTGGGTTCCCTCGGCAAAAAGCCAATGGGATTGTTCCATTGGGTTTTGGATTATTGCAGAAAATAAACTCTGTGGCAAACACACGTTTATGATACTTACACGTTTTGTTCAGCAAGATAACATCCATAAATGAACACCACTTTTATGATTTTTGAAGCGTCAATGCCAGAAGTTAACAGCTAACTACACCACGGTCGCATGAGCGCTAGTATACACAACGAGATTGTAAAGGCGGACGAGTCAGCCTGATGACGTTCAGTAGTCTCATTTAGCCACTTGTTCGCAACTGCCTTTTAGAAGACATATAAAGGCTTCAAAATTCACAAGTGGGGTATTTATTGATTTATTTGATCTTGTAGAACAAAACGTTAAAATCTCTTCAGCTTGTGTTAACCACAGACCTTATTTCAGGCATCTAACTAGAAACTCATTCAATTAGTTAGCTAATGATATGCTGCTTAGCTCTGAAAGTTTACTGTAGGTAAAAGGCTTGTTAGCCGGACATGCCTACGACTACAACTTACTGTATGTTAGAGCAGTAAACACACTGTGTGATGCTTTTCTCACACTCTTGAGTTTTTGTTTTTAAAAGTCTAAAGAAAAAGTGCTACTTTCCAGATCTTTATATTATGAGTATTGCTCTTACTACAGCCCTTCTACAACCTTTTATAAAAAAAGTTAAGCAGTGAGTTGGAGGAGGGTTTAGTCAATGTTATACTTCAGAGAAGAAGAAGTAAAGTCTGCATTATTGTAGGACTTGCAGACAGGACGCAACCCTCCTTGCCTGACATGACCTCAACCCTGCTCTTTTTCCTGTCTGCTCCAGCACAACCCCCCTATTATTTTTATATCAACCCCCCCCGAACACTTTCCAGGAATGCCTAACGGCGTTTCTTCATTAATGTGGACACACGGGTCCACAGTACCTACCCACTAATGAATGACCTGCTGCTGCCCACCTCTCGCACAGAGTCTGAGATCTATTTCCAAGACAAATCAAGATGCTTATCTGGGGTTTTATACATTTTAAATCAGATCGCCAATAAAAATATATTTTTACATACTGCATGCATAGTTTGACTAAACCGCTGATGGTTTTGAAAGAAATCTTGATTATTTAACCTGACAAAAAATGATGTGCTGATTTCCACATTTCCTCGTAACTTGACCCACTGAACTTACAGTAAGGTTTTGATGAATTGAAAGCTTTCTAGTTTTTGGTTTTCCCCAACATATTTCATACACACCGATGCCTTAAATTAATGTTTATGTGGTATCCAAATATATAAAATTGGAACTCTATTTCAACTCCTGTTTAACAATGTAGTAGCAGTGCATTGTAAATGATCTGCGGTTACCACGTCGCACTGCTGTCAGGCTTTAAATGTGGTGGCAGCAGCAAAGCCAGCGCTGCATGTATGAGCAGTGCTGTAATATCCCGCGCGCCCTGGATGGATGTGAGGCGGGCTGGGAGGGTTCGAGGCTGGGTCGAGGCTCTGGGGTCCAGACGGAGCAGGGCCTCGTCGGGCCTGGCCTCGGCCTCTCCGTACACAATTGGCCTGGAAGTTATTACGCCCGCGATATTAAAATCAACTCCTCTAATGAGTGCGGTAATGAAATCGGACACTTTTACTGGCACGGCAATCTGCAAGGCCAGGAGCACCGCAAGAGGGCCGGCAAAGGTAGAGAAAAAACACATAAACACAATGTAAATATGCCAGCTTAGTCCAGAAAATTCCTTTTTTTATTGTAGATTTATAAAGTTGCTGTTCTATTGGTGCATTGTTAAAGACAAACAATGCACAAAGAGGTGGCGTGTTTAGGGTCAGACTGTTGAACAGGACCACAGGGCACTGCTTGTAAAAGACGTGGTGGTGGGCCCCTTTGGCAGGCTGGTGGTACAGCTGGAATAAGCTTTAATCGCCATCCGAGGCATTTTGATGAAGGCCTGCTGCCATGCATCATTGATATCACAAGTGGCAAGCAAGGGAGCGATGTACAAGGTGAAAATGGTTTTACGAGCGTGCAGAAGTGGGGCCGTTAGTCATACCGAGGGGTAGCAGACGTGGACCCTGTTGGTCCCCCGTGATATCAACGCTGAGATTCGAGCAAACAAGCTTGTGTGGAGGTTTTGCGGGCTGCCGGGAGGACTGTCTGCACCACCGCGATAGGGCTCATAAAAGAGCCTCTTTTACCACGCTCTGCCACCTTCAGCACCTATAACAACATTGGTCCACGGCCTTGTTCAAACAGCGCCGCCGCATTCCTCCCCGCGCTCCCGAAACAAATTCAAAATGAACTCCATTTCCTCATCTTAATAAATCACCCGAGCTCTCAACCCCCAGGTACTTTCTTTTTTTCCTCACTGAAAAACTCCCTCTCCCCCAGCTAAGATTGATTGCTGTCTTCGGTTGGCCATGTGCTTGTTTATGAGAGACAGCAACCACAGAATGCCTCGCGCCGTCGGCCCAAAGAGGGTCGGGGTATTTTTCTCTCTCTCTCTCTCTTTTTGAATTCGCAGTGTGAGTGCGCTGAGGAAACAGCTTTTATCACTTACAGCAGTCGCACAATAGGACCCCGAACCATGTGTTGCTGGGCGCAGAAGTAAAAGGGAAAGAACTGGGTGTGAATTTGTCTGTGTGCGGAGGCCGCCGGTGTTCAGAAATTATGCTTAAAAGAGGCCTCGTTGTCCACACCTATTTATCAGGTTGTGGATCACTCCAAAAACTGCTTCACACAAGATGAAATGTGGAGAAGTTCAGATAGCACGAGAGGAAACAGGAGCCCTCTGTCTCTTAGAAATACAGAGCAACATTTTTTCTCTCTCTCTCTCTCTCCTCCGTCTCCCTCTCTTTCCACCTAATCCGCATCGCTGAGTGAACTCATTGTCCGTTTGTTTTAGAGGAGCGGCCTGCTAAACACATTTGCCTGGAGAAACGAATTTCCAATAGGGTCCGATGCGATTGTAGTGTCTGCCCAGAACGTCAGGCATGCGAGGAATCTCGAGCCCAGATCAAGCCCTGTCCACACACTGCAGAGCTGTGGTAAAACACTGAAAACGCAGAGCCATGCACTTGTTACTCCAAAGCTGATTTCTTGTCCAGTGCGTTGGAGACGTCGATGCCAGTCGGTTCAAATTAGGATGATGTAGCACCTTGCGTAACAACCACCAAAAGACTGGAGAATGGCTTTCGGAGACGGAGAAGAGTCAGAGGGAGAACTGTAAAAGAACATTTGGATATTGATTCAGTGACTACCGCCAAAACCAAAACCAGTGTAAAGTTCTGACGTCTCTTTTGTGTTCCTTAATATCAAAATGAAATTACTTTGCTCAGTTTGATTGGACTTTACCATCTCCACATGTCGGTTATTACGCGCTGGAGGGATGCTCAGCTTTTTGAGCCACACATGAATCAATAGTCAGTTCCCTGCCTTCGCCTCATCGTCCCAGTTTCCCCACTGGGGATGTGATGGGATATCTATCTGACTTGCAACAATAAGGGAAAAAGGCTTCCTTACCTATAATGTGTACCCATATTAGAGGTTTAATGTTCTGCCAAACCACAATGAGAGAAGAACTGGTTAGAAAACGACCTGTAACTGGAGAATTTGCGTAGCTTTGTCATATTAAATCAATTATCTTTGCTCCAAAGGCTTTTACTGGGTTGATTATGTCTTAATAGAAGATGAAATTTAACTCACACTGTGGCAAATTGATTTAATATTATATAACAAAAAACACTGGTCTAGAGATTAGATGAGATGAAACGTTCAAAATACAGCTGCACGGAGACACGCAAGAGGTAAGAAAACAGATACAAAAAACTATTTTAAGGAAATAAATCAAAATAAAAGAAGAAATTGTAGAAATTAGGGAGATGACCTGAAAAATAAGGAAAATATAAAATTTGACAGGCAATGAGGGTCTTGATAGGGAGACAGAGATGTAGCATTATGGGAAGTGTAGGATCCAGTGTTTTTTTGAGTCCACCACTAAATTGCTGGAGAGCACCTTTAATATTTGATATGCTTGATAAATCTGTTAAATGCTGTTTAGTATATTTTATGTGATCATAACTATACTAACACATCATTTGTAAAGCCTGTATTGGTGCTAAATATTGTCTCATGTTGACTTGTCAAAGTAGGAAAAGCAATCAATCTACATTCAGCATGGCAGCCTGTCTCTCTGGCCTGATTAGACTCCTGTCATATTCTCGATGTGTTTGTGTTTGTGCAGGACCCACGGGAGTCGGTTTGAATGAGCTCAAGAGGAAACTGTTGATCTCAGACCCCCAGCACTTCAGTGTGACCATCCCACGTAAGTTCACTCCGCTCGTCCCACCGAGGTCAAGTCACGCCCTGTTTGTGCGTGTGTGTGTGTCTGCGGTCAAATCCAGCATTAATTTCCCACTAGATTCCATTTGTCTTCCGATCGTTCCTCTCTCCGTGTATCTGTTTGTCTTATGTGTGAATGTGTGTTTTACACATTGTGTCCACCATAAGCTTTTAACCAGACCGTGGTTGTAGATCTGCTATTTATTGGCAAATAACTTTTAAAGGGAAAGAAAACACCATTTGGCTTTCTCAGCATGCTGCATTCACACCAGATCATAAGAAAGCCAGATGCAATGTTGGACAACTGCACATTGTAGGTTGAACAGCACATACAATAATTCTGTTCAACCTACAATAAAAAAGACTTTACTTACTTTGTATGATGTTTTATAGGTTACAGGTTGCATACAAGTTCTACTTTGAAATAATACAAACCAAATATTGCCATTTTATGCTTTTATTCTCTTATTCTATAGGTTTTTTTTCTCTATTTTTTTCTGATTAGGACAGAATATATGAAGAGCAAGTGAACAAAAAAACATTATTTTTATATTTTATCTTTAGATATGGCTTCTTTTTATTGCAGACAAAGTTAGAAATTAGGGCTGTCAAGGTTAACGCCATAATAACACATTAACACAAATTTGTTTTAACGCCACAAATTTGTTTAACGCATAACGCATTTTTAGATTGTAGCGGGCTCAGTTGTAAAGCTAGAGTGAAGAACATGGTATCATATGAAACTAAAAAAACTAAGAAATCCATTGGTACCAACCAGGTCATACTAGCTTGTCGCAAAAGAGGTTAAATAACGCTCCGAACTTACACAAAATTTTGGTGAGGAAAAACTGGAATGGCCATTTTCAAAGGGATCCCTTGACCTCTGACCTCAAGATATGTGAATGAAAACGGGTTCTATGGGTATCCACAAGTCTCCCCTTTACAGACATGCCCCCTTTATAATAATCACATGCAGTTTATTGGCAAGTCATAGTCAAGTCAGCACACTGACACACTGACAGCTCTTGTTGCCTGTTGGGCTTCAGTTTGCCATGTTATGATTTGAGCGTATTTTTTAGTTTTAGGGTTTCTGGACAATATTTGTCATTATTTTGTGTTGTTAACTGATTAACAATAATGAATATATACATACATTTGCATAAAGCAATCATATTTGCCCACTCCCATGTTGATAAGAGTATTAAATACTTGACAAATCTCCCTTTAAGGTACATTTTCAACAGAAAAAGAATGATCCTTAGCAGGAATTGAACCATGGATGTTGCATGCTTCTTAACCACTAGGTCACAAGGACACCCGAGCAAAAGCTTTTATCACTGAGCTTTATTTCCATGTTCTGTAAACATTTCTTGCAGTAAGTGAGCTCTCAGTATAACCGATGTGACCTCAGGACAACTTACTGTAAACACGGAGATGTTCAGAAAGATAGAAGAAGCATGAAAGATCGTTGGTGTTGGTGAGCTGCCGTTCTCTGGAAGAAAGGACCCTCCTCAAACATTGAATAACTGACACAACAGCTCTGTTGTCTTCTCAATCCATTTGTGCCCCAGAAGCCTCTTGTACACCTGTCCACAGAGACGAACACGTTGGAAACACTATTCTCAGAGAAAAGCGTGTACGATGCCAGCGCCCCGCTGCACCCTGTAGAGTTTTTAGCAACAAATCAAAATAATCACTTTATGTGAAGGATGTTTAGCTTACTTGTTCCAGCTTATTTTTCACAGTGTGTGAGAGCGCTTGAGTGATGAAGGTCCAGTCTGACGCACACACACACACACACAGAGGGAGCTGTCTGGCGTTGAGTAACACCCAGGGCACGGCCGGTCCTCTCAAGGCCCGGGCGCTTGTTTCTCCTCCCCGTGTCAGCTTTTCACAGTCTGCCTGACAAGCTCCGAATGATGGAGGAAGAAACTGCGTTTTTCTGCCTCCTGAAGACATGCCATTCCACTGCTTCATGAATTGGCACCCGGCTACTCGCTCTCCTTTTCTCCCTCAGCTTATTTCTCACCGTCATTCTGTCTGTTTCTGTCTCTTTTCCTCCGCTGCCTCATCCTATTTTTTTTCTCCTTTTAAGGACCCAGCGACAGCTTGCCACAGTTCTGAACATCATCCAAACGACTGGCTCTCCAAGCTTCTTTTTTTTTTTGCAGTTCTGAGATGTCCCAAAGCCAGCACGTTGGGACAAATAAATCTTTTTGATTTACACATTTAAACAGAGCAATGGCATTAGTAATTGCGTAGTTACCATCTGGGGCTCGGAGGCAAACTGCGACATGACTTTGAGGAAATACGAGGACGGCTGATATTAATCGCCGTGTTTGTTGCACGCCGTGTGGCTTAATGGATGTGTCCCAGCCGAAGTCTGACACTTCAATTGTCCCTGGTATTAAAATCCCATCGGTGGGGTTCTTTTTTTTTTTTTTTTTCCACTCGGCATGTTAATTGTTCTCAAATGTGACCCGTGATGCTTTGTTTAATAGAGCCCAGACAGCCTGATTCTGACCCATATAGAAAACACACTGTATGGCACAAGTCCTGGCTCTCATTGAGAGGAACTCGGAAAGTATCTCATCTCCCTCTCTTTTTAATGTTTGATTGCTGCCAATGGACACATGGATGTGTTTAACACTTGCTGTTGTTTCGGATTAAGCCCGAAAGCGTTACCCCCTTTTTTTTTGCTAATTTGAAAACCGGAGCTTTGCAGACCACCGGCTTGTGGCCCTGATTTTTTTTTTTCTCTCTCTCTCTCTCTCTCTCTCCTTGTCGCTGTAAAATGTAAACCAGCCGTCTAAGAAACACAGGGAGCATTGCAATAAGCCGTTAGAGTAGGGAGGTTAAACATTTTGATTCCAATCCAAGTTTACTGATATTTTCCATGATTTGGGATTGAACGGATGCACATTCTTCTGATGCACTGTAATTATTTTCTGCGCCACAAAACAGATGCCAGAATAACGCATGGTGGACAGCGTCGGGGCTGTTTGGCTGTGTCTTACACATTTATAAATATATGTTATCTCATGACAAGGCTGTTTTGGCCTCCTCCTCGTGTTTTTCCTACTGTTGTCTAACGGCTGTCGACAGAAAAGCCATTGATCTTCGTCAGTGTCCTCTCCACCACGGTCGGATTTATGGCTGTCTTTCCTTCTCAAGCAAGTGACACATTGTATAAATCACACCATTGGTTTTCCATGAACCCTGCAGATGAGTCTGGACGGTATAAAGGAAAGGCAGCGGCCCACTAGCAGGGCACAGCCTCAACACATGCTGACGAAACCAACAGCTCAGAGGAGAGTGAAGCAGAGCTTGGTTGCAGGTGATAAAAAGTTTAATAGTTTGTTTTGGAGCTGGTTGGAGTGTCTGACGGCCAGCGTACGCTCTTCCCCTCTGACCTTTGAAGCTCTCCTGAAAGCAGCGCCGAGTACGAGTCGACCCCGTGACCCTTGCAAATCCTCCAGTGCTGCGTGCTCACGTTCCCCCCACGTGCCGCCCCCACCGCCCGTTTTACAGCGAGGCTTTTATGGTTTATGGCCAAGTAAATGTAGAGACTTGATGTTAATGAGAGCTCCCAAACTCAATTACCTTCCAGCGGCTAACGCTGGCGGCTAACGCCACAGCTTCTGTTTCTGCAGGCCCTGCAGCCGCATTACAAGAGACAAATTTAATAAGACACAGTAAACCCCTGCTGAATGTCACTTAAGTGTCTGAGTTTAGTGCCGCTGCACTACAGGTTATGTATTTTATAGTGCTATTACACAATAATATATACAAGGGTTGGCATGGCCCAGCGGGCTGTGTTTCAGACTTCCAGCGATGTTAATAAGGGGCCCAGTTCAGATGCTTTCAGCCCCAACAGTGAGTCAGACAGTCTGGGTTTGAGGTAATCGCTCCTTCTTTTCTCCTCCTTTCTCTCTCTCTCTCTCTCTCTCAGACACCAGTCGGGCCAAGAAGAACCAGGAGAGCGACGGCGTGGAGTACCACTTCATCTCCAAACATCTCTTTGATACGGACATCCACAATAACAAGTAGGTACAACTGTGCACGGTATAAGTAAAGAAAAAAACAACAATGACTGACCCAACAAACTGTTCAACCTTCAGATTCTAACTTTATACACGGACCTGGATATTCCTGATGTCAATATTAACGACTTTAAAAACATAAAACCTCCCTCTGCAGCATTTTGTGAGCAATACATTTCCAATCAAGAGAGGTTTAAAGAAGTGAAAATCAGATTGCTCTTTTTCCACAATGGTTATTCCCCCACACTGCAAATATATCCATTTACCAAATATATATTTTTAATCTCGTGTTGAGACTCTTCACTTCATTTCTTCACTTAAAACACATGAAAAAATGTGCATGTTCTATCAGATCAATTATATAGATCTGTTTCCAAGATAAATTGACTGTGAAATACTTCTCATTTACACTGCCTTTATCATGGTGGGTCATGAATTAGGTTCAAGTGTCAAATACTAATAATTAATGATTAAAGAATGTGACCCCAACTATTTCATAAAATGGATTAATAAAGACAGTGTAAGGAAATCGGAGATTCCAACAATTAAGTCGTAATATTTTAATGAGAAAGTTGTAATTTAGAGAAAAATAAGTCAAAATATCACGTTTTAACAAGGAAAAAAGCATTATGACAATAAATGTATGAAAAGTAAAGGGGTCGTTATATTTCAAAAAACTAAATGTTGAACATTTGTTCCCAAAAAAAATGTTTTCCTCTCAGTGGCCCTGATACTAAATAAATGTATTTCAGTCAGTTAAATATGATTTTTTAAGTGCTGTTTTTTGATTTATCGATTATTCGCTAAGTTCAGTCACAGTGATATGTAAGATAGAAAAGCAGCAAATGTTCAAATTTGAGAGGCTGGAACTACCGAACATTTGGCATGTTTTCTTCATGAATGACTTAAATCAATAATTGATTATTAGACTCTTTGGCAACCTCAGTTTATGGATTAATAGAATAATTTCTGAGCCCTAATCACATTAGAAGGAATTATGTATACAATATTTAATGTCGTTTTTTGCTATTTCATATTACACGTGCGATATGACAGGCGTCATCCTAATGAAAACAACAGAGTCCCCTCTGTATCTGTGCTCTGAACCACTAGAGGCAGTGTGCCGGCCTGACTGGTCCGGTCCTTGCTGCCACTGCTCAAACACATCCTCCCCGCTGTCGTCCGTGCGTCTCTGTAACCGAGTGTGAGCTGGTGTTGACAGGGCCGGGCCCTGCGTTGGTAACGGATCTCCAGACAGTGGCCCCAAGGTCTCCTGTCTCTGCTTCCTCCTTTTCCTCGGGCGCTCTCTCTGAACGCAGCCACACCGCGGCCCGCCTTGACATTTGTGGCCGACAAATTGAAATGCAAGTTGTAATAGTCATAAGAATGATTGATGCCTTTCTGCCGGTCTCACACGAGCTGGAAAGGAGGGGAAAAGATATACTGTAGGGTGCACATGCAAAACATTTACGCACGCAAACACACACATACAGTAAAAGTATGACATAGGGGGAAGCCTGCGGTGGCGAGGGCATATAGAGTGTCAGAGCATGCAGGGAGAAGAAGGGAAAGGGGGGGCTGTATATTTAGGCCATGTTGCGGTGCAGGTCGAGGCATGCGATGTTTTTCAGGGAGTGACGGAGCTGTGATGTGGGGTAGGATGCGTGGGACAGTCCACGCTGAAATTACAAGGTAGCAAACGAGGAGTGAGATGAACTTGTTTGCGTTATGCCTCATCGCATGCAGCAGAAACAATTGCGGAATAAAAAAAGGGTCGACAACAACGTGTGTTTAGCTAGAACAACTTTCCCAAGGGAAGCCCTGTTCTGTGTCAAAATGGCAACAATTCATACTCTCTATAACCTCCACTGGCACGCCTTACTCTAATCTATATACCTTTCCTACCTCTGACGACAAAACGGTGTGAGTTTTTAAATGCAGGCTACTGTAAGCTCTTAAATGAATTTCCCATAACCGAATATGAGGTTTCTTAGAGACTTAATCCTCCTTTTTCTTTAAAAAAAAAAACAAGCTGAGTTCTTACATGGGCAATTACCATAAAGCTTTCTTTTTACATGGCATCCAGTCACAGTCACACCGTGGCAGTCATGCTGCCCGACGCTCGTCATGAGCAGACTGGAAGCATACCACACAGTCCTATTAGCTTCAGATTCTTTCCACGTTGTTACTCTCCTCGCTCCCTCCTTGTTTTCAGCTAAAAATACGCCGGCGGTTTCTACTCTCATGACAGCTGATTGGTGTGAAAGCGGGGAAGATTATCTGATGGAGAAGTATTTGTTTGCTTGCTGGATTAAAGGAGGGAAGGTTTTGGCGTTCAGGGGGCTTTGTGGTCTTTCTGGAACAAACAGGTGTTACTGATTGAGAGAGGGTTGAGATTATATAAAAACGCGCTGGGCCAGAACGTCTGGTTTTTAAATTCTGCTATCAGATCTGTCAGCGGTCTAAAGAGTAATCCTCCTGTCTCTGTGGATTTGTAGGGTTTTTATATATCATTATTTCTCCGATGAATCTCAGGAGTGTGCTGACACAGTCGGCCAGATTAGGACGAGATTCTAATGTCGCTCCCCGGGGGACATTAGTGTTCCGTTAGACGCTAATCCCTGCACACGCAAAGAAAATGGTGTTTTCTTGCTGAACAATCTCCTCATCTCTTTCCATCTCTTTCCACGTCACCTCTCAGGTTCATCGAGTATGGCGAGTACAAAGGGAATTACTACGGGACGAGTCTAGACTCGATACGCTCCGTCCTCTCCAAGAACAAAGTGTGCCTATTGGACGTCCAGCCTCATGTGAGTGACACAAACCCTTCCTCTCATACTTACAGTATTATACTTACTTACTTGAGACCTAAAAAATAGGGAGTGAAGAGAATGATAAGTAGCTACACTGCAACAGCATTTTTAATCTTAAATACTTTTCATTTTGCTTTACTAATTCTCAGGAAAGAAAACTGAATGATTCAGCCCTCTGGCGTGAACTAATTCATACATTTTTATTTATTCATTCATTTATTTTTTGCCTCTGCACAAGTATTTATTTCTCTTAGTACTCTCCATTTCTCTCTCCGTCTCTCACTCACTGAAGGTCCTTTCAGACACAACCCGACAACGGCACCACTGCTGTCTGAAACCCATTATTTCCTAAGGGTGTAAGAAAATATTGAAAAAATCAAATGCTGTATCGATTCTCAAAAACACAGTATTGATTTTTAATTAATAATTTACATGCAAAAATTAACTCAATACTTCAATACTTTATTTCTTTTGCAAATAGATGTACTCTCTCAAAGTAGTGCTATGATGTTGGATGTTACAGGGACTGTGATAAATGCTAATTTAGATCCCAAAGTTCTGATTGAATAAAAAAAGTAAACTCTTTTTTTACTCAGATTTTATTCATATGGTGGTGTGTTCTTTAAACTATGACAGTTATACTAAAATTTGATTTACAAAAAATGCAATATATCGCCTTCCTTATGGTATCGCAATACATTAAAACGCAACCCCTGTATCGTGATACGTATCGTATCACCAGATTCTTGTCGATACACATCCCTATTATTTCAAATGGCTTGCACCACACCACGCCGGCTTTTCACTGTGTCGAGCAAAAGCCCAGCTTCGGGCGCTGCACGTTGTGAAGTGCAGCGAGCAATGCTCAAACCGAGTAGTGTCGCGAGCAGCTCTCTTCTGCCAGTAATCATAATTTTACACTTGAATAGTAATTCCTGTTAAATTTTAAGATTTTTTAGCAAGTTGCTGGTGTACGATTTATTATTTTAATAATAAAGAACAGTTTAGTAAATTTATATCTATGTATTTATTTGCTACATCTCGTTTTACAAAGAGAGAATAGGAATGGTTGCGTTACAGATAAAGAATGATCCCAGTCACTTCCTCACAGTGAGGCATACAGCTTATTAATTAAACACTGGTATCGGATCCGTACTCGGTATCGGCCGATACCCAAAGCCCAGGTATCGGTATCGGTAACGGGACTGAAAAAATCGGATCGGTACATCCCTATGGGAGAGGGCAAATAAAAACGAGAGAAAATTGGGAGGTTTGGCACGTATACTTCCTCTCCATCTCGCCATCCCCCCACCCCCTCACGTCGCTGTATTTTTAGCCCTTTGGCACCTCTGCCCCTACCTACTTCATAAGCAGATCTCATCTTATCCCTGGCTTTCCAGAGGCCTTGGCTGCTTACTAGGTTACCAAAGTGGGTTTTTAAAGGGGGCATTTCGAGGGGGCAATTACCGCTAATTTCCTCTATTTGAAGATTTCCTCTTTGGCTTATGTGTCTTGGGTGGTGGCGATCGGACCCTACGCAAATGGCCGGCTTGTCGTTGAGCCGCCTGAGCATGATTGGTCCAGGGAAGGGCCTGTGTCATCGAGCCTCTGCCCCGCCAGCTCCCCTCTCTTTGTTTGGATAATGGCGGGCACAAATGCACCATTAAATAGATTAGCCTGGCAGGGCCCGAGCTGCAATGAGCGTCAGCCCCACAGCCCTCGGCTAAAGTTTGTAAGAAAGAGCCTGTGCAAGCTCATGTACAATATGTATGCGCTTTTTTTTTTTTGCTTTTGGCATACATTTGTGGTGTTGTGTAAGCCACGAGTCATCCCCCCCTACCTCGACTCTGAGCCCGTTCTCCAACATGACTCATGGATCAGATCAGTGGCAGTGGCAGAGCATGTTATTGCTCCCATGCTGACTCGGTGAGCGGCCGATGAGAGCTGAGATGAATGCTTCCCAGTGGTTCTTCTTCTCCTGCCCCTCCTTTTGGCGTTTTCTCCATCTTCCTCCTATCAGTTGTGGGTTGGGATTATACGCCTATTAGAACAGTGGGAGGCCCTGATCGCGGTGCCAGAGCCATGAAGGCTGCCTGACGCCACCGCTAACCAGCTCTGACCTCTCTTCTACCTCTCCAGAACCAGATTGCTGGTGTCGTGTCATGCAATTGTCACCAGAAATAAGAGACAAGAAGGCAGGGCAGAAATGTGTACACTGTCTTCTAAAAGAACCACATGCGCTACACAACCAGAGGCCTGCTGTTAGTTTTATCCACCCATACATTCAACCACTAGTTGCCAATCTCTCCTTTAAAAAGCAGCAACCAGCTGTCATGAGATGTGACCAGTTAGCCAAACAGTCATTTTTCTTTCCCAGATTGATTCGAATAACCTTCCTTTAATCATCTCATTACCCCTGACATGTGCATCCCCTTAGTTTTGTCCTCCCCTCTTGTTGCTCGACCCCACACTCCTCCTTTGCCTTTACATTGATATTTCTTTTCCTTTTTCCTGTGTTCAGACCATAAAGCACCTGCGGACGGCAGAGTTTAAACCCTTCGTCGTGTTGGTGAAGCCGCCTACGATCGAGAGATTGAGGGAGACCAGAGAGAACGCCAAAATCATATCGGGCAAGGACGACAAGGGATCTGCCAAGCCATTCACGGTAAGAGTGAACATGAGGAGAACGTTTGTTTCTCACGCTGATTCAGACATCGATCAACGTAATATGTTGTTTAAAGAGCTTGAAGTACCAGATGGGTCAGGTTTGCCTTGATTTTGACAATCACAGGGAATCAATTTGATATACTTTTCAGTGAGGAGCCCCAAACTGGATGATATTTGTAAATGCTGTTCAGATGAGATTAAGTTAAATGAAAGTTTAATGACCCCTTGTGAGGAAATTGGATCACTACGGCAGAAAATAACAGGATACAGCTTATAGGATATACGTTAAGTAAGGATAAATGGGGATATTTAACATACTGCCAGGGAGCAAATTTACAACAGACACACATGGGGATCCCACCACAATCTAATTTTAAAATTGAGTTATTGATGAAGTTTAGTCTTCAAAAATTGTAAACATGCAATGACTCACTGGTGGACTCAGTGGCGACCGCCCCCCCTTGGTGCCTCCAGGTTCGAAAGAAACGCAGAAAAAGTGCCCTCTTGGATGCCCCTATGGTAGATAAAACATGATAAAGTGCTGTCTAGGGTGTCCTTCCAGTGGAGAAAACGGTATAAAGTGCCCTCTAGGATGCCCTTCCAGTGGAGAAAATGGTATAAAGTGCCTTCTAGGATGCCCTTTCAGTGGAGAAAACGGTATAAAGTGCCTCTAGGATGCCCTTCCAGTGGAGAAAACGGTATAAAGTGTCCTCTAGGGTTCCCCTATGGTAGATAAAACATGATAAAGTGCCCTCTAGGATGCCCTTCCAGTGGAGAAAACGGTATAAAGTGCCTTCTAGGATGCCCTTCCAGTGGAGAAAACGGTATAAAGTGCCCTATAGGGTGCCCCTATGGTAGATAAAACATGATAAAGTGCCCTTTAGGGTGTCCTTCCCATGGAGAAAACGAGATAAAGTACCCTAGGGTGCCCTTCCAGTAGAGAAAACAGTATGAAGTGCCCTCTAGGATGCCCCTATGGTAGATAAAACATGATAAAGTACCCTCTAGGGTACCCTTTAAGTGGAGAAAACGATATGCATAGCACTATTGGTTGCCTTTAAATGAATAAAAATTGATAAGTTGCCTACTAGGGTGGCCTTAAAATGGAGAAAACATGATCCAGTGGCATATAGGCTGCCTTACAGGCTAGAAAACTTTCTGTACACTGGTGCCACAGCGCATGCAGCTGGTGCCCTTTTTATTTTTTTGTCCCTGTCCACTAAAGAGTGCAGCTTGGGAACACGCTGAACACACAGTCCTATGATGCGATGGTGTTATACTGTAGAGACACACAACAGATTAGCAGCAAGAAGAAATAACAGAAACACTATCTGCACACTTTGTGTACAGTATGTATGTGTGTGTGTGTGAGTGAGTGATGAGGTCATCCCTTACACACCTTTATCCCGGCCCGACGCAGATGAAACCAATTAGCCGGTGTTCGGTGCTGCTGTGAAGCCGCCGGATGGGGGGAGCAAGGCAGGGTGAGGGTGGATGATGGTTTTCCCAGCCCCATCGCTGCATGCGGCGAGCGCGTGTCTCGCTCGCCACAGGCAGCGCTAAGGCCAAGATTTCGGTCAGCAAACACACCACGGATGGCCTGATGGGACACCATAAGGAGGGAGAGGGAACTGAGGAAGAGACGGGGCTGTCAGAGAGACAGAGACAAACTAGCACCATGATGCAAGAAGGGAACAGTGGAGAGGGTGAGCTAGGCTCTGCAGGTGTAAATCCAACATGGTGGGAAAAGAGTGACGCCTCTTCCAGCTGGAGTTTAATTTATGTTATATATATTTTTCTTTATTGAAAACATATGCAAATAACATAGGCAGACAACTGAAATTTTACATTTACCATCATTTTTACTCATTTTAGTACTTCACACCTCCTGCTTACTTTCCCTTCCACTGTCCTTCAGCCCCCACCCCTAGACAAAAATGTCAACCAATCTGTTGCACTTAAAGTTTACAAACTTAGTTGACATAAGCAGAAAACCTGCAAGTCTTATTGAATAATAAATGACTTGCATGTAAATTAAGATTTTAGACACTAAATCTTATCACGTGAAATAAATAAATCTTCTCCTGAAAAACAAAACAATAGGTTGCCATAACCGAGTAGCATAGTCACAACCATTTAACGTTTTACTTTTCATTACTGTCAGGATGGTTAACATCTTAAAGCCCTAATGAAATCGGGACTTCCCCAAAAAACCTCCCGAAAAACATTGCCTCTTCAGTGGAGCCCTCGTGTTGCACGAAAAAACTATTAAAGTCACCACAAAGTTTTGAACATTCCTGCCTTTCGTCTCATTCTGTCAAATCAAGACGCCTTTCATGACTAAACTTAGTCTTAGTCTTCATTTTCTATGGGAAGCAGAAAAACCCTCGCAAGGAGCATGATGGGATAGTCTTGGCAAAGTTCAAATACATGCAGCTGAGAATGACCCATTCATATATTTATTGTAAATAAATGCATCTGCCCATAGGTGGCTGAGTGGGGAAGGTGTCAGCCTATCCTGGCAGTCTCGTCAAATTTTGGACCCATGGGAAACCCAAACCTGATTTTCAGGAAATCATTTTGAAAAAAAGAGACCCAATCCAGACCATCATTAGACACTAAAACCTGCGTGGCAACCAGTGGGCTACCTCCTGGTCTGAGTGAAGTGAAGTGAAGCCAATACTAAAGTACCTTAAACTTGCATTCTTTCTAATAGCCAGCAGGGGGCGACTCCTCTGGTTGCTAAAAGAAGTCTGATTGTATAGAAGTCTATGAGATAATGAACCTACTTGTCACTTGATTTATTACCTCAGTAAACATTGTAAACATGAGTTTATGGTCTCAATCTCTAGTTTCAAGTCTTCTTCAATACAGCATGATGTTCATTTAGTAAATTATTGTTCCATTTAGAGTCAAATAGACCATAAAGAAGGGAATGCTTTAGGGCGTGGCTACCTTGTGATTGAAAGGTCATTATCACAGTGCTGTCCGGTCTGGGAGTTGTCCGCGTTTTTGTCTTACAACTTTAACACTTTCACAGTGTAATTTCAGTTCATGAAAGTTAATTGTAATTGTTGTTTTTTTCACCAAAAACGTCTTATTCAGTGGCTCAGTTGTACTTAGCTCCACCCTCTCATGTCACCTCGGGTTGCAAAAAAACAAGATGGCAACAGCCAAAATGCCAAACTCGAGGCTTCAAAACGGTAGTCCACTAACAAATGGGCGATGTCACAGTGACTACATCCACTTCTTATATACAGTCTATAGTGGCAACCCTAACAAGTTGAACCACAATGCTACCCTCAAACCCTTATTGAGTAGAATTATATCTTCTCCATCTTATCACCATCTTATTATTACACTAAGAATCTCCTGTTTTTAACTAAAGTCATATTGGCGAGTCAGTAAGAGAGAGTCATCCTCCCTCTTGAGTGTGTTGGCTCTGCTCAGGTGCTGCTATCAGTAAAGAAATCCAGGTGCTGCTACAGCACACATGCTGTACAGCATGCAGCTCGCTCACAGAACATCCCGTACATATTTTACTTCACTGTCAAACTTTTAAAACCTTGATACAGACACAAAGTCAGCCTGCATTAGTCACGCAGTGAAATATCATTTCGCCTCCCGTCTGCTCCTCATTTCCCAGCAGGGGTCCTGAGAACAATGAGCTTTAGTTGTCAGAAACAGGATGATTACTAACAACCCATGCTGTAGCTGTTATTACTCACTGTCCCTTTATTAGCTTCTGCTATTCTCTGAAGTAATACAAATATACCTCTATAAAACTGCGTGACAAGGAGGCATATTTCAGCCAGGTAACAAACCAGGTTCTGTGTAAATGTTCATGTACACTGACAGGAACGTAAGCCACCTCAGGTTAGCTATTAAAGGCTGTGAAAGAGAAGCTGTTGTCGGGCGAGTCGTCTCAGACGTATTCTATCCACCGCCAGCTGTATTTCTCTCTCGCAGAGACAGGTCTGCTTTAATGATAAAGGCTGAGGAACAGTCGTCTCATTGTTTCAGCAGAGCAGTCTGACTTTGGCCCCATTGTTTGAGCTGGAGATGATTCAGGGTAGCTTTTCGAAGAAGGAGCTGAAGCGTGATGCAGAAACAACCAAAAACAGGCTGATGCAATGCATGATTCAGGCTGCAACGTGGTGGCACATTATCCGAAGTTACCACAACCATTTAAAACTAATTAGTAAAGATCTGCCTGGTTTTTGATGTTTATTTAAAGAGGACTTATTATGCTTTTGAGCTTTTTCCCTTTCCTTTAGTAAATTATACGGTTTGTTGTGCATGTGAAAGGTCTGCAAAGTTACAAAGCCCAAAGTCCACGCCAAAGGGCGTTTTCATATACTACACATAAACTAATATCTCTGACTGCTAACGTTACTCACGTTAAATAGCAGTCCACTTCCGTGTTTTCGGTACTGTTGGCTTTCACACCTGATGCGAACCGTACCTGAGTACTCCGTACTCCAGACCACCTTTTCAAGTGGAGTACGGATTGACAAACCGTGCCCGAGTACGGTACGGAGCGTTCACACTAATCAAACAAACTGGACTCTGGAGTCAAGTGTACTCGGATCCGGGTCCGGGTCCCTGATGTGAAAGCCTCCTTACTTTCCCCCTCAGAAACACTGCTCCTGAACTGCCTGAAACATTTTGCTTGAAGTCCCGCCTTTTCTTCAGTAACATGGTGATGTCACCAAGTAACACATTTGCATAATACTTGCCTAGTGGATAGTTTGGCACGCTTTCAAACAAAGCTAGTTAGAGTGAAGCTGGAACAGAGTCTGAAGAGTTTGGTTCGGTTGACCAATCACAACAGAGTGGGCCAGCTGACCAATCAGAGCAGGCTAGGCTTTTTGGGAGGGAGGAAGGGAGCTCAAACAGAGTTTTTTGAACATTAAAGCATGTAAACATGTTCTAGTAGAAACCCAAAATACAAGTATGAACCTGAAAAGCATGATAGGTCCTCTTTAAAAAGAGAGGACAAGCTTTATAAGTTTTATTGGGATCAATAAAGCAGGTTTCCCACTGAGAACGTAGTGCGGTGTGTGTGTTTTTAAAGATGATACCTGAGGCTGACACATGCTGATTTGTGCCACTGAAGTGCTGAAAAGGTTTATAGTCCCATAAGGCGCATTTTCCTCTCTAGACAGAATTTACAGTAAAACAGACACGGAAAAATCACGAATATAATAAATACAATAAAGAAAACCGTAAAAAATACAAGTCGTAAAAACATGACATGGATAGAAATCTGCGGTGTATGCAGCGTGGACAAACATCAGCGGTTAAACCCAAACTGAGAGCCTCATATTGTGCAATGAAAACGGCCATTTATCTAGAACAAAGTGCTTAAACAGGCACAAGACGCTACATCATTTCATGTGGAAATTAAGCAATCTAATGGCAGTGGGGATAAATGAGTCCTCGGTGCTTTTCTTCTCGAGTTTGGCCCTCCAGAAGTGGCATCAGCTCAAACTGCCCTCTCGAGGAGAGCGATCCAGCACGGATCAGTGGACGCCAAAGAATATCCACTCACTCACTACTTGCCCAGCTTTCCATTAGCCTCTTTTACCTTCATTATATCCGTCTCTCTGCCCCCTTTTCTTTCATCCTACATCTATCTTATTATTTTCTTCCTCTGTTTTTTTGATTCTCTTTCCATCCCTTCACCCAGCTCGCTGTCCCTTAAAGGGGCGTCCTGCTGTGATTAATGTTCTTTTACCTGGAATGGTTTAACTAGAGACAGACGCAGAGGCTCGCTGGTGGACATGGAAACATTACACACACACACACACACACACACACACAAAACAGCGCACATTCTCCCGGGTTAAGAGGTGTTGTCTTCCTGGCATTGGACGCCATGGTCATCTGAGTCCCGGTCCAACAGTAGAAGACCTGCGGGGGCTTCAGTCCAGATGACAGAGAATATAGTTCTCTACAGGCCAACAAACCTTCGGCCATCCTTGAGCCGTCCTCTTCCTGTCATCCTCCAAGACATGGGCTGATAAAACCATCGTGTGTTTCTCGCAAAAGACAATAGACCCTATTACAGCCAACGTCATGATTACGTCACGGTGTTAGCTGGAGGTGAAAAAAAAGGAAAGACTGGAGGCAAACACGAAGCGCCTCATCTAAAATGTCATCTTGCTGTGTTGTTGGGTGCCAAAAACGATATCATATACATTTGAGATGAGAAACTGTGATTCTATCCTTCAGTGAAGTCAGTCAAAAAGAGAATTGTCTAATATTAGTGAAGCGTTTCAGAGATGGAGAGAAAATGGTGCTAATAGTTTGGCCTTCTACTAACCGCAGCCAATGACTCACGGCTACAGTTAGTCGCCATCTCCTCCCAAAGTAAAATTAATCTGCCAGCGGTGTAAGGGTCGGCTAATCTGGTCACATTGGTTGCTGTTAACTTTCTCAACTAACACTCGTGGTCCCGGAGAGTGAGTGATGGTACATATTGAGTGAAGCAAGTATTTTCTTCAGCCATTGTTTAAAAAAAAAAACAAGCCAACAAAACCTGCCAGCCAGCGTTAACTAACATGTTCATATGGTGCCTTCAAATGAAACTCGCGAGCTCATGTCGTGTACACAATATGCTTGGCATTCAAGTGGTTAAGTCGTGAGAACACCGCTGCTAAGCAACGTCAATATTACCGTTGGCGTCTAGAAGCCACAGAGGCTAACAATAAAGCAAGCTAATAAGTAGGTAACATAATTCAGGAAATGCAAAAACATAATGACAGAGGAAAAAGATGAGGCATTTTCCTCAGACCTATTTTAAAATTACGAATAAAAACAATATATTACTAAAATTACAATATATTAACTTATTATGTGCCAAAAATGGAACTTCCATGGCTTTCGCCTTTTCTGACAACGTCAACAAACACTTCACAAGTCGTGAACTCTGTGCTTTCAGAAACGTTCCACTTACGAGGTCATGAGTACCACAAGAGGGGGACATTCATATGGTTTCTCCTCGTGAACATGGTAAATGCGACCCCATTTGAAGGCACCAAAAGAATTATTCTGCCTCCACTATATGCTCCGCCCACAAAATACGCCATCATGTTTACTAACAGAAAAGGGGTCTATAGAATGTAAGATGGCGTGGGTCGTTTTTTTTGTAGGGTAGATACATGAGAGACAGCCGGGCAAAAAACAACAGACAGGGCTGTAGCTGAGTGCCACAGCGAGTGAGTGTTTATATGTAGCTGCGCAGCTAATCCATTACGAAGCGGAAAACCACCAGAAACATTTCTGAAGCAACTCCTGGCTGGAAGGAGCGTCTCTAAAAAACTGGATGGAACTTTAACGAGGCTGTGTTTATGTGCGTACACATTGTGTGCACACACACAGCCTGTTTTGTGGGTATGGGTGCATATGTGAGTTCTGTGCATGAATGTGCATCTGTGTGTATTTATAATTGTATGTTTGGCAAAGGGGTCCGCTATAAAACCATATCTGTCCAGAAATCTAAAGTTGAGTGTTCCCAGTAAAAACACGAGGCTAAATCAGTGCGGCCACTTTAGCCGTGCTGTTGCACTGAGGCCGGGATCGGCCAGGACCCACACCAGCTGTAAGCCTCAGGGACCACCATGGAGAGATACCTGGCTTGTTTCAGCATGCTCTATCTATGAATACAGGAGCCCCAGATAGGCAATATTTACTCCCACCCTGATAAAAATATTTTATTTAGCTAGCCCTCACAGTTAGCACGTGGTTTTATTCTTTACACTGGACGGCTGATTTGCATATTGACCTGGAAAACTCTTCATCCCCTTGGAGGACCCCTGTTTAAACCCCATGTCCGCATGCAATGAGTTCATGCAGCTCCCTCATGTTGTGCTGATGAGGCACGCATCCTTTTTAAATGGATGTCTTTCTCACTACCTAAAGTGCAGCAAAGTTTACCATTGCCCATAATATGTTGTGCACTAGCTCATTAATTCACCCACTGAATTAGCAAATCATAATTTAACAGCCATTGCCTACTCAAGCACAAAATCCACACATTAGTACAACACCCTGCCTAAGTAATGTAAGTATATTCATGACTTAAAGTCAATAAAAAAATCAATCGAGCAAGTCAGTATGTGTAAGGCAATGTTTCTGAAGCCTTATCTACTAGTAGCTATATCTGTAGCTTTAGTCATCCAAGATGGGATATTATATACAGGCAGTTATTTTGTTTTACTTCATATTGATTGACAATAGGTTTCTAACCATGCTAGGGGCACTTGACAGTGTCAGTCTGTCAGTCCAGCTTCAGTCCAGGTTTAGCAAATTAAAATCCAATTCAATTGGGACTTTATTGAAGAACAGTGTTGCCACCTGATGAGGTGTGCCTCGTGTTATTGAACTATGCTGAACTTCAAATGAAGTCAAGAGTTTAGTTGCTTTTTGATTAATTAGATAGTCTAAAGTCATCAGATTCATGGTTTGTGTCTGGCTCAAAGTCATGTGACCCCTTCAGGTACACTTGAAACCGTAAGATTATTGCCTCCCGAGCACCTCTGCTTTCCAGAAATGTCCTCAGACCTGAAGCAGTAGATGTACTGTAGCAGTCTGTACAGAAGGTTCACACGGTCTGAGCTCTCAGTCCTGACAGTGGAACGGCATCACCACAAGCTGTCATTTGCCCATCGCGCATATAAAATCCAGACCGGCAATGATGTATGTTTTACATGTCTGTCTTTTGGAAACGATGGTTATGTTTTTGCCCTCTTGCTTATTTTGAGGATATTTTATTTTCTTTGTGAATTGGACAACCGTGTGAGGAAATGATGAAAATTCCTTGAGGTCAGGTCGTTGCGTGAGGAGGTTTTAGTGCGTGGTCGGTGCCGAGGATCATGTGTGGGTACCATGTCTTTCGGAGGTTATAAAGGGCTCCATACGGCACCACTTTATGTTTATTTGCGTGTTCAAGGCCATGCAATTTGTGTGAATTTATCTCCCCTCTTGTTTACTGCGGCCGGTGTTTTCCCTTCGCAGCAGATAGGCGCCCTCAAATGAGCTGTTTTTCCTTTGGTTTGTTGCCTTTTTCACCTCTTCTCTCTGCTCTCACACAATCTCGCTACAGGAGGAGGACTTCCAGGAGATGGTGAAAACGGCCCAGACGCTGGAGACTCAGCACGGCCACCTGTTCGAGAAGGTCATAGTCAACGACGACCTCTCGGCGGCCTTCAGCGAGCTGCGGTTGGCGCTGAAGAAAGTGGAGACGGAGACTCACTGGGTTCCAGTCAGCTGGACTCACTCCTGAGATCCACACAGACTGTACGAGGAGAAAAGGGAAGGGCTTTGACGAAAATATGCAGGTTTTTTATCTTTTCTATGTCTGCTGTAGCTGGTGTTGTTGGGGAGGGGGGGGATAACGGGAATAAAACACGACTGCTGCGTCGCCATACCTGCGCTGCACAGAGCTAAAAATAAGCCTGAAATCCGGTTGGATTTAGACCTCAGCTGTGGTCTGGATGTGGATCTCCAGGTCTGACCAGATCTGACGTGGCTGAGGCTGAGGCTGAGGGCGTCTGTCCAGAATATGGGCCTCTTGGACGGTGATCTGTGTCTCAGTCTGGTGACACGAGCTGGAGCTCCTTGGTCCAAACCAGAATGTGGAACGAGCTTGGACCATCACAGCACCAGCAGTCCCGCCAGCACATCAGCAACCGTGCCAGCTAGGACTCCGTCTTTAGCGTGTTTATAACATTTAGACCATTAGAAACCAAAGGGATTGACATATTTCTACTTGGAGGACATGCATATGTCTGTAAAAGAACACTGAGGGGGGGAGGAAAGAACATTTCCCCTCTGTCTTACTATATTTCTGTGCTTCTATAATGCTTCCATGACTGTTTCTCCAAACAAAACATTGTCAGGTACACTCTCAAGAAAAGGGCAGTAAGTGTAATTTTATTTAAGAGAAATTAATATATTTTCTAATATCCTCCGGTTGATTTTTTTGCATACCTTTTTATATACATATCTCGACTTTTAAAGATCTCAACCGTAGCCTGACAGAGTACACCAGAGACGTCTCTTCTTTCAGTCAAGTGTTTTGATTTCATCACCCTAGTCTAGTTTTCCCCCTACAAAGCACATACAGAGCCATTTTATTTAGGTGTTATATGTTCCATTTAGGAGCATTTTCTGAAAAGCCACCCTTCATGTGAAGGTTCCCAGCATAACAGCTTTGCCATTTCGAGTCCCAGAACTGGACACGTTTGGCTCTGTGCTCGAAGAAAATGGTCACAATTGTGTTTTATTAGGGTGGAGTCCTTATTTTGATTTCACATAAAAATGGCTTCAGCGAGGCTGCTAATAGAAGGTCCCTTCCAGGGTTTTAACTTTGAGAAATGCTAAGTAGCTGCCCCTGACTTTATGAGCATTACGAGTACATTGCTAATTTGAGTCTCCTATTCCCAGTCTAACTAGTACTTTTCTTTTTTTTTTTAACTTCTAACTGATTTTCAAAGCAGCTAGCTAGTCATTAATCCTGGCTGTATTATTATCATTAACAATGTCCCAGTCCTGGTAGCTCCTCAGTTCTCTGCTGCTACTGTAGTGAAAAACTGATGAAGAGCAATATTTTACATTTTAAAGGAATAGTTGTCCTCTTAATTGCTTTCTTGCTGAGAGTGAGATGAGAAGGTCGATACCACTTTTATTTACAGACTTCGAGCCAAGAGGCTATTATCTTAGCTTAGTTTAGCTCAGCATAAAGGCTGTCCAAAGTTCAGAAACATGCAGCCCCTCGAAAGTTGGGATTTTATGAACTTGTTGTTTCTGATTGTGAACAAGATATGAGCTTTAAAGGTGCTGCTACACATATTTTTTTTAACTTCGGAGAGAGTCAGAGTAGTTGTTTGCCCATGCTTTGTCTGTATGCAAAGCTAAGCTAATTCGCTTCTGGCTCTGGCTCCATACTTAAAGGGCAACTTTGGTATTTTTCAAAAGGACTCTATTTTCCCATGTTACACGTCAAAGTGACTAATGTGGACAATAATTTTTAATATTGGTCCAGTATTGAGCGAGAACGCAGCAGACGGCAGTCGCAAAACAGGATGTATTGTACAAGATCAATGGAAGGAGGTCTTGGGGTATGGGGTATACCACATGCGCAGTGTAAGCTGCGGTTATGCGATGCGATAGTCTCAATTTCGGCGAGGGCAGACCAGATTTCTCTGCACATGTGTTATACTCCCAAAGATATGACGCGTGATCCAGCCTCCTTCAATAGGCCTTGGTATTGTAATCCTTCCGGGCAATAGAGAGGAAAAGTCCCGCACCTTCCAGTGGAACCCATGGGACCTTATTTCGGAAAAAAATTGTACGGTAGTCTACGATGAGAAGATGAATCACACATATGATGTTTGTCAATTTAGAACATCATTTTGCAAGTCAAGAAAGTCGCAGTTTGTCATTGTATCATTTAGTTTGTGTGAAACCGCTCAGTGAACTACATCTCTCGTCCGCACAATATACATCACCAACACTAGCTAGCTAGCTAACTTAGCTATGACCACGCACAAATGAAACGTTATCTTACCTGATGTGTTTTATGCAGCGACTCCTGGTCTTTTTTTCAGCCGAGAAGTAGGGCTGACCCGAATACTTCGAAGCTTCAAAGCTTCGACTGTTGCCATGGTAATCGACATCCAAATCAGTATTTGAATGCTTATTTTTATTTTATTTTTTTTTGAAGTATAAATCCCCAAATAGCCCATGAAATAAGGAAAAAACCCAAACAATATTCATTATTCATATTCAACATTAATTATTATTGAAACGGGGGAGATGGGGACAGACAAAAGAATATGTCAGCCTGCTGCGCCGTGAAGCTTCGAATACCTTTTAATATTTCTCACCGAAGCTTCGAAGCCCAAAAAATGGCATTAGGGACAGCCCGACCGGGAAGCAAAAAAACAAACAAGACCCATTGCTGCTGTGAGTACATCCCAGTAGGAAGCACACAGGCATCGTAGCTTCAGAGAGAGAGACGTCATGACCTTACACGACTTTTGGCTGTGTCGTCTTTCTAATCAGGTATTTTCACAGTTTGTTACTTCAACGGTTTTGCAACAAACTGATTTTTTTTCACTTGCAAAATTATCTTTTAAATTGGCAAACATCATATGTGTGAATCATGGCGCAATTCAAACTGTATCAAAAAATGATTTGTCCCTCACCGTTGACTACCGTTCATATTTTTTCCGAAATAAGATCCCATGATGGTCCACCGGAAGGGGCGCTTATAGCGCACTGTCAATAAAGAGCTGCAGGAATGAGTCCTAAAACCAGGAGATGAGTTAGCATTTTAGCACTTTGGCTTCCCTCGTCTGGAAGTCAATGGGTTTTTTGAATGGGTTTTAAATTAGATGCCTGAAATAAGGTCTGTGGTTAAAACAATCTTAAGAGATTTTAACGTTTTGTTCTACGACATAAAATACGACAGTAAATATCACACTCGTGAATTTTGAATCCTTTACATGTCTTAAAAAAGCCGTTTGCTAACAAGTGGCTAAATGAGACTACTAAACGTCATCATGCCGACTCGTCCACCTTTAAAGCCTCGTTGTGTATACTCATGCGATTGTAGTGTAGTTCGTTTGATGTTAGCATTTTACTTCAGGTGATTGCATTTACTCTTCAAAAATCATAAAAGTGGTGTTAATTTATGGAGATTATCTTGCTGAACAAAATGTGTAAGTACCATAAACGTGTATTTACCACAGAGTTTATTTTCTGCAATAATCTCAAACCCAATGGAACAATCCCATTGGCTTTTTGTTGAGGGAACCCAGGTTGATGCTAACTTCTTGGTTGGCCTACAAAAATACGTCATCCCTGGAGCACTCTATGTATGTCCCCTAAAAGTGCTTGTTTTTGCCAATGAAAGGCTCATATTGTCATTATAAGTGTCTGACAACATTATGGAAAGGACCCTACAGAGAAATTAAACCTTTTTCTTACCTTTCTCTTGATCCGGTCTGTTCGGTATTGTGTCTAACCAAGTCTCAGTCAAGGAGAAGTCTCGTTCTGAATTCTCGTGAGAGTGTTAGGCCTCATCCCCATTGTCGAAATCATCTAAATATTCAACCATGACATTGAAAATCTTTTAGATAACAATAAGCTACGCTCTCTGTAATCCAACACAACCTGCTCTTCCCAGCACTCCTTTCTCCAACTCTCACTCACATTTCCACCGTTGTCTTCTGGCAACAAGTCACCTCTTGTGAGATTTCAGAGCGAGACTTCTTCTTAAGCGAGACTTGGTTAGACAAAATAACAGACCGGATCAAGAAAAACGTTTTATTTCTCTGTAGTGTCCTTTCCATAATGTTGTCAGACACACAATCTGAACCCGTAAGCGGTAAAAACAAGCACTTTTTTAGTGAACGTACATTGACGGTACGGAACCATCCCGATACGATTACATTCCAGCCCGTTTCATGGCTGGCGGTTGCAGCGTTATCACTCAATACTGGACCAATTTCAAAACTGTTGTCTCCATCAGGCACTTAGACGTATAACATTGGAAAATCGGATCCAGGTTGAAAAATACCGAAGTTACCCTTTAAGTATGGAGCCAGAGCCAGAAGCTAATTAGCTTAGCTTAGCAAACAGACAAAGCATGGACAAACAACTACTCTGGCTCTCTCCAAAGTTAAAGAATACGTGTAGCAGCACCTTTAAAGCTTGCAGTATATCTTGTTCACAAACAGAAACCAAAGTTACCCCTGACAACATGAGCGTGGTATCAATTTTCTAATTTAACTCTTGGCAAGAAAGCCATTTCTCACAATATCAAACTATTCCCGTAACTGTTTTTTGAACAATTGGCCTACATAGTGTACGAATGGATTATTCACGTACACTAACTGTATGTCCAGCTCAGGTTGCATTGCCCAAAATTCTTTGTTTGTTTATTCTACCTACCTTAATATTTATATATTTGATTTTTGTCCATTTTTAAAAAGGGTAATATGAGTGTTCATGCTGTTCAGTAATGATAACACACATTTTGAAGGGATTTTAACACCCCCCCTAGTCTTTTATTCATTTTAGTATCACATTAAATTCCTTTTTTATATATTGTTTTACTTCTTCACCTCTTCATATCTTACCCCTCTGCCGTCTATTTTATTGATCAGAATCAGATTTGTACAGTCTCTCAGAAAATATTTTTAATTTCTTGCTGTAAATGAAAATGCTGTTGACATTATTCTTGATAACTGCTACGTTTTATATTAAAGAACATCCAACTAAACTTGTGTCTCCGAGGCGTGAAATGAATTCAACCGGGCAAAAAGATGGAGAGCAGTGATGTGTGAGGTGGAAAAATGTTCCAGTGTTTCTGGGATTGGTGCCCTTCAGTGCCATTCACATCCATCTTTGTTCGGTTTTGAGAAGAATATTCCAGCCACATCTTTCAGCTGCCGCCACAGAGGTTCGCTCTGGAGTGCACAGTTGAGTCAACAGAGCTGACACCTTTCATCTTGCATACGACAGCGCATGAGAGTATTTGACTTTGACAATATCAGAGTACTTTTCCCCCACACTGCAGTCGCCTTTAATTAATGAAATTTAAATAGTTATTTGGCTTCTTGGTGGCTCAGTTGGCCTCTACAATCTGACCCGTCATATAAAGATGAAAAGTCAGAAAAACAACCTTAAACTGCATTCTTGAAAAAAAAACAAGTATTAATCTGTCGCTGCAGATTTTCACACAACTTGTGTATTCCTGTAATTGTCTTAAAGGGATAGTTTGAGTGTTTTGAAGTGGAGTTTTATGAGGTATTTATCCATAGTAGGTGTATTACGTATGTATTACGTTTTTGCAGGTTTATTTAGAAAGATAAAAAGTTAAGAATTGTAATGTTACAAATAGAACTTGTTCAAACACGCTTTGAATACAGATGCGCGTACAGCTGGCGGTACCGTGAGGTGGTCGGCTCATTCAGCAGCCTCGTTATGTTCGTTTAACGTTACACAACGTTGTCCCTCACCATCCCGTCATCTACCACTTTTTTCTTCCTCACCGCGGACGGCCAGTAGCTCACGCACCTCAAAGTCTCGCCACACATCCGTGTTGTTCACGTCCGTCGTTCACCTCCAGTGTGTCTGAAATCATTCCTACTGCTGTTTATGAGCCACAGCGACCGAATAGGTTGTGTGGAGGCTGGCTCCACACAGATCTGATGCTTTCGTCTGTTTTTCGTCTCTACAGTGGAACAGAAACCTCAGCAGACGTTTAAGTCACATGCTTCATGAACATCATGATAAATTAAGTCTGTTTCTGTTGCACTGCATTTTGCTTTTATCGAAACACCATATTTTCCATCTCCAAGCGATATTTAGAGCTTTTCCGAATTTCCGGCGTTTTCTACTTCATGCGCAAATTGAAAATGCGCATAAAAAACACTCATAGTTGTTACATCCAGATGGAGTATGAGCTCCTAAAGAGAAGATTTGTTGGATGGAGATTGAAGGAAAGGGTCTGAATCCAGTTACTGCTGAAACCACCAGAGCAGTGCAGCCCAATTAAACCCCAGTGTCCTGCTCCAGCTGTGTGCCAAATTACTAACTCAGATGTCACTGGACCTTTGAAAACAGTGGCTCTGTGAAATGGAGGGAGTCGGCGGGGGTGGTAAAAGGGGGTTCTGGAGAAGTCCGGCCTCCAACCAGAGACCCACAGGAGGATTCAACGAGGCCTTCGCTTGATGAAGTTCCAAAAGAATCCCCCACCGGTCTAAATCAGGTCGCCTAAACTTCACATTTCCTCTTTTCCAGTTTGATGGCTGTGTGGAGCAGGGGAAGGGGGGGGGGGGGGGGGGGGGGGGGGGGGGTTACAGCCAAGGAGGATAAGGACGCAGTGAGGTGGAGGAGGAGGCGGTGGGCGGGGAAGGTCACGAGGAGGTAACGGCGCTCACTCAGGCCGAAGGGAGGAACCAGTTATTCCAACGTCTTGTCTTTCTTTCACTCTGTCTTTCTTCTTAATTAGGATAACAGAGTGACGGGGGGGAGACTCAAAGGCTGCCGGCCGTACGGACAGGAGCATGGCGCTGTCCCATCATGCCCTCTGATCTAAGGTGAGTGAGTGAGTAGGTGAGTGAGGACGGTTTTCCCCTTCAAGTCAAACACCACCCTACATTGTTCCGGGTAGTTCGGCGGTTGAGGCGATGCTTGGACAGGGACATTCTGCATTGACATTCTGGAGGTTCTAAGTGAGTGTTAATCAACCCCATTTCCTCTCACGCTATAACGCCAAATGCGGACCAGTGCTCGGGACCTTATAACCAAGGATCTTATGAGGTAAAGGTGTCCCCGTATGTCTCAGACTTGAAGGAGCCAATAGTTGTGTTCCATTCAATTGTCAGCAAACATTTGAAATGTTGCAAAAAAAAAGAAATGTAAATTAGGCGAATAGGAATAGATAGACTTGGTTAGGCTTAGGCAACAAACTACATATAGGTTTCGGGAAAAAGTCGCAAATAGTGTTTAATTAACACCGGAAGTGCTGTAACTTATGTACGGAAGTTGCGTTACAAATAAATCAACTTTGACTTGTGGTTTCACACGGGACAGGAACAGTAGTCTCCTGGAAGGAAGTCCTGTGTTTTTGACCTATCCACCCTCTCTAGCTATACTTCCCAGTTCACAATAACACACAAATTGATTTTGTGTTGACCATCACGGAAAAAATTTGAAATTTGTGTCTATATACATGAATCAACACACTAAATTTTATGACTATTTCACAAACTGCTGTGCAAATGGTGTTGCATCAACTGGTTTTGAGCGAATAACTTGGCTACAACGTAATTGGTCAGAAGTTGGAGCTATAGGCTACGCATGGCTGTATTCCGCCAGTAAACGGTGTAGAAGAAGTAGAGGTTGTGAACTGGAAACAAAAAGTCAGTTTGGCCACCATGGATAGCATCTAACCCATAGAAGAGGTCTTCAGACATTTGTTTCTGTTCCGCAAGTTGAATTGTTCTTTCATGTCAGCTAGTAGTGGCCATGTTTCATGTTTCCCCGAGACGAAAACAAGCAATTGCACGTAAAGGGAATATCCAAGAAGATGCCGACAGCAGAAACAGCTGATCAGTCATGTGAGATAAATGTTCACTACATCAGAATTTATTCAGTAAAGGCGTTTCCATATCCCATTTAGCAATTTATCAACTCTTTTTCGACAAAGGCAAAAGAACACCTCAAGTGAGTATAAAAACGTTTTTTTTTCAAAATTGAGGGAGTTTTATCCAATTTTGTTGTTTCCATACAGCTTTTCTAATGCGATACGTGAATGGAAACGGGGCTATTCTACCCTCTCCAGTATTTTAGTTTTGAGTATTTTCCATTCCTTGGTTCAACTCATTATAATAAGTTTGTCTTCACCTACTATCTCATCCACTGTAGGGTTTTCATGTGTTTATTTGACTCCATCTGACTTGAGGAGTCAATGGTGTCGAGATATGTTTTGATAGCTCTCCAGTTGCCAGAGAAGGGAGTGACGCTCTCTGGACTCTCCCAAGACCTGTTCCTGTAACAAACGATGAGCGCCTGATTCCGTGTCATCCAAGGTAGTGACAGACATGCTGTTTTCTTGGTTCCTTGATGTGTCATCAGCCTGTGCCTCTCAGAGCCCACACCATCTCCAGAGCGATCTGAGCCCGGATGCCGTGCTTTATTCCCTTTCAACTGGGGACGACAGAAACACGTGTTCGCAGATTAGGTTTCCCCCGACATGGATAACGAGAGGAATCGGCCACATGTGCCAAGGTACTTTAGCTGAGTTATGATGTAATGCTGAAAAATACTATGTGTGTACATGTGGGTTTGTGTATATAGGATGAATAAAACGAAACAGTGAATGGCATCGTCCTACAGTAAGTAGTAGCAAGAAGAGAGACGCTCTCATAAATCTTCATATAGTTGTATAAAAGTCTGCCGGCAGCCCCTGACTGATTTAAGATAACAAATCCCTCGTCCTCTCTATTCATCTTTCCCCGTCATCTCTTGAAGAGTGAGCTGCCATGTGAGTTGAGGCCAAGCGATGGCTTCCCCAGCTCAGACATGAACACTCACCAAATCAAAGACGTGCTCTCCGTCTATCCCCCTTTCGTATAATATAATAGTTTAACAGTTAGGAATCTTGAGGATTTATAGTAAGTGAAGTTCGGCTTTTATCTCAGATTCGGGAGATTAACGTTGCCGTAAAGTCTCATGAATCGGTCTCTTTCTTGCCCTTGTGATGTATTTATTTTCATGTCCATAAATCCGCGCATTAACTGAACCCATTGTTTGGGAGATGAGGGCCAGAGCCAGACAAGCAGGGCAGAGGAAGGAGGAGGAAGAGCGAGACGAGCAGACGGACAACCGGGATTAAGTTGTGGAAAAGTCCGAAATCCCGCGGCCCAGTGGCATGTCAAAGGGGTTTCGGCTACGCCTCCCTGACGCATTTCGGAAACCATTAGAGCGAAAGTCTCGCGTTACGATATACGCTGCAATCATTTTGATTTACTGCGTTAAAATTACAGTGTCTGGGCCAATATCCTGAATGGGGCTCAATGTGATAAGTCCTGCCATCAGACAAATTGTCTTGAGGATCAGAAGAAGGTAAGAAGAAGGGGGACACCGGCTCCTGCTGAGACTTCTCATCGTTTTCCGCAGTCCTGAATGAGCCTTTTCTTTCTGTGTTTCTCTTTCTCCGGCATTCCGCTATCCTGCTTTTGCCCGGCCTTTCATGTGGTGACTCAGTCCATCACCACGGCTTTACCGTAGGAGCCAGCCAGCGCCGCCGCTCTGTTTTCCTCATCCCCGGGTAAATGCCCTTGACCATAGGGAGACTGCTTCGTAGACTAATGGGGCTTCAGGCCAGGAGCTTCCGCCCACCATGTCTCCTCAGCCTAATTAGCCCCACCATTACCTCATGTCTGTAGGCAAAGGTCTTCAGGGCATGTTACCTTGAGCTGTATTTCTCAATTACAGGAGTTACCGGAGGGTGGGGGGCAGCAAGGAGTGAACGGGGCATGCCCTTCATTCCTACCCGGGCCTGAAAAACACCCTGATGTGAATGCGTGGAAATCATAACAACACAGCTCAGCCTAATAGCCGTAGTGCAGTTGGTCATTAACGCAGGGTGGCGTCTGTATACATACTGCGCAGGTGAACACCCCTATCCGTGTGTATGTGTTTTGAAAGTGAGACCAAGGGGTAAAAGTTCATCTGGAGGGTCCGCGCCGCTGAAAATTCCTCCTGACACATGTGGAGCTAAAGCAGGGTACGGGGGCCGAGGTTGCACAAAGGCGTTGACTATGTTAGAGGAGTTCGGAGCTGTCCACCTGTATTTTCTTAAACTTTCCCTGCGGCCTTCCCCCGAGTCTTGTTGGCCTCTATCGCAGCCGTTTTAATTACACGGACTCTGAACTGTCATCTTGAAAGTTGGAGCACTCTGGAGGTCAGGACCTTCCTTGGTGTGCTACAAATTAGTCTTAACGCTGCCACGATTTCCCCCATTTAGGGTGAGTGAGAGGCAAAAAGAAAACGTCACCTGCTTTCCAAATGTGTCTGTTTTCATTGCAACGGAGCATTCTTTTAATAGTCTGTATTATCCTCATAGGTTTCCAGCAGCGCTGACATTCAAATGACTTTCTTTTCTAAAAACCCAATACATGCAAATGTAAGTAGCAAAACAGTGTTTCTCCATCTTCCAACCATACAGCACTCAAAAGGAATGTAGCAGTGCGTCCAGCTGGGGTATGAGAGCCCAGCAGCAGTAGCCACGCTGACCCTGTGTAATGACGGTAAGTGGATTACAAGGAGGCCCTGGTCATTGGTCATTAATATTGACTCCGCTATAGAGTTACCTCCATGTGGCAGCAGCTACACCACAGGGACTGAGCCCAGGACCTCCAAGACACCTGAGAAGCTCATTGCTCTGCGCAGGGGCCTCAGATGAGCTGACAGCCCTCTGAAAACTGGAAAGGGCCGCACAAAGATCAAGAGAGATCAGTGAGGACGATTTTTGTTTTTGGATCAAGGGTTGATTTTTGAGTATGGTATAGCCCTACATGTGACCTTTACCATTGTCAAACAGTAGCATCTCTTTCCATAAACAGTGCTCCATTTAGCTCGGTCACTCCAACATTTACTGTAGAAGGGCGAGATTATATGCCGATATCAATTAATTCCAATGGATTTCAGAGGATTTGCTCCCAGGGTCTAAGTAAATCCAAGCAAATCTTGCCTGTCAAGTTGAACTTTGGTGAACTTTGACAAACTAATTTGTAGTGTTGGTCAATGGCAAACTAGCAGGACAGCACCAACTTTTGGGGGGAACAGAGGGCCAGAGAGACCAAAATGAAGGAGGCTATCATGTTGTCAGAGTAAAAACAGCTTCATTAAAGAGGACTATTGTGTTAGCCACTAGCTCACCAGCAACAGAAGTTCACCAAGCTTCTAGCACTGCCTATCACACAATGATGCGCAGACTTTCTGCAACTTTCTGGTGTGATTTGGCCTTTACTCTGGATAAACGACAGAGCATAGCAGCTACCGCAGAGACAGATATCTCAAAAACTGGACAAATCAAACCAAACTAGCCTACCTGCACCTGCAGTTGACAGTGTCACAAAGACATGTACAGAGCATATAGACTGAAGAATTGGACGTGGTCACCGTGACGTCACCCATTGGTTTGTGGACTGACGTTTTGAAGCCTTGAGTTTGGCATTTTGGCCATCGCCATCTTGGTTTTTGGCTGTCACCATCTTGGTTTTTTGGAACCAGAAGTGACATGTGAGGGTGGAGCTAAGTACAACCAAAATGTTACGATGAACTTTCATGAACTGAAAACACACTGTGAAAGGGTTAAAGTTGTAAGAAGAAAACACGGACAACTCCCAGACTGGAGTAACGTGGTAGCGACCTGTCAATCACAAGGTAGCCACACCCTAAAGCATCCCCTGATTTATTGTCTATTTGACTCTAAATGGGACCTTAATTTACTAAATGAACATCATGCTGTATTGAAGAAGACTTGAAACTAGCGATTGAGACCATAAACTCATGTTTACAATATTTACTGAAGTAATAAATCAAGTGAGAAGTAGGGTCATTTTCTCATAGACTTCTATACAATCAGATTTCTTTTTGCAACCAGAGGAGTCGCCCCCTGCTGGCTGTTAGAAAGAATGCAAGTTTAGGGCACTTCCACATCGGCTTCACTTTTCAGACCAGGAGATTGCTGCCTCTTACAGAGTAACAACTGATGAACTTATTGTGGCATACTTAGGCTTTCACCCTTCTACAGTAAGTTACGGCTGTATTCTATCCTACACAAATGGCTGCCCATTAGTGATACAAATAATTTTTTTTTTGTGATTTATTCCTTATCTCATATCTGGTCATTTGTGCAGGTGTGCAGCCTTTATGGCTTTTGCACAATAGCCCTGAGTGCCAAGTAAAGCATGAATTATATATGTGGTCTTGACGACATATGTGAGCTAATAGGAGGAAAATGTTGGATTCCCCATAGAAATGTGAAGACTACGCATCATCGCATTATGAATCTCTGCATTCAATAAAAAAGAGGGGCATTTAACGAGCCATGTTAATAAACGTAACAAGCGCTCCCGTGAAACCCTAGAGGTTGACAGAATGTATATCTTTTCGCCCGATGCGGGTTCACGCTGCACGTTAAGACCTTGTAACAGACGTGCGGACATCAGGTTGTTATTGCCATGTTCTGGGAAACATGGTGACATGTGAGGAGCTCTTGGCATCTCTGTATCAACACCGTGCGGGGCTGACAGGAGCTTGACCCCGATCGTGACAATCACACATGTATCGCTCGGCTTGTTCCCAGAGCCTAAAAGCCAAAGGCCTGGCCCCTGAACCTACACTCCACACACCATGTTTTGACACGTTGTCATCCTTTTTTCTGGATGGCTAGGTATGAAGAAGAGCACAGGGTGGCTGCATAGGCACTCGCTGTGTGCTGTTTCTAATCAAGTATAGCCTTGATGGCCTGCTTACCCACCTGGAGGTATGATGAACTCACGTGATCCAAGGGAAGGATAGAAAACAAACAAAATCAAGGCTGAGAGGATTAAACGGGACCAAATGAAAGACTCTCCTCTTTGCAAGGGAAGAATAACAAGAAGCAGCGTGATTTTGTAATGGGTCATGTCCCTTTATGAGGTGACGTAATTTCCAATAAAGAGCCATAGGCCCTGTGAGGAACTGGGCCTACGGCTTTGCCAATATATTATGTGTTGAGCAGACAGGAGACTGCCGGGCTACCAGGCCCTGTCTAGGCCAGACCTGGTGGACGGAGGACAGACCTGTTCCTAGCAACATGTTAAACTGTCAAAGTGATCGTGACTCACATGAAAGAAACCATGTGACAGTTCCCTATAAGACAAACAACCCATAAAACGGATCACTTCTGCCAACTATAAACAGTTGGTTTTACAGTCAAGTGTGATGACTTTCAGAACTCTGAGGTCAAAAAAGAGCCGAAAAGGGCAACCCGGTCTCACTCCCAACTTGTCAAACACCACCGATTGGGCAGCGCCCCTCGGCATCGGAAACCGACGCACGAAGGTACCCTTTGGCTTTCAACTAACTCCAATGTAAACACACCAGCGGCATTACTCGACCGTTGGAGCAGGTGATGTAGTATTAAAAGCGTGAGAGTCCACTAAGGGCAGGAGGTGGATGGGTCAAACAAACACAAGACTTTCAACCAGGAGACCGGTGTTCCTGTGTGAAACTAAAAGTAACGTTGACTTACAGTATTTTGTCACGTACGTCGTTAGTCACGTGAGTCGTTGGTATCGTCAATCCCGTGAGTCAATAATCATGCGAGTCGTTAGTCACGTAAGTTGAGGCAATGAAGTTAACGTCAACCACGACTGTTTCTTAACCCTTCCCTGAAAACGGAAGTTTTATTTTGAAAGGACACTATGCATGTCATGAGCGTATCTTGACACACCGTCCCCCGGTCTGTCCAAAAGTAACGCAATAGAGGTGCCCCGTGCATCGGTCTCCGATGCCGAGGGGCACTGGCCAAGCGGCGGTATTTGAGGATTTGGGAGTCAGAATGTGTTGGACAAGCAAGGCGTCAGGACCTTGTTTGTCAAAATCTAGGGGAGCAGAAGGGAGTTCTTCCCAGCAGTCAGCCAGAGCCTGTGTGTCATGTGTGAGCAGGTGTTGATGGCGGGGGAGTGGTATGGCAGTGGCTTAGGGAGCAGTTGAGGTTTTGGCACCAGACAACAGGCCCTAATGAGTGATGCTCCACAGGGGCTGGTGTACAGCCAGCCAGAGGTTGAGAGAGTGGAGCGCCCCTTTAACCGAAGCCATCTGAAAGGAGGAAATGCCCACAGTCCAAAGTCTGGCTGCCTGGCACTCGGAGCGCTATGCAGCCCTCCAGAGAGGCTCCCGCCGCGAGGCCAAACCCAGACCCCCACCCCCTCCTTCAGCCGATGCAGCGCAGCGGCAGCAGCAGAGCTCACACGCAGGCCACAGACAGACTGATTAGTCCTCGGAGCTTTGTGATTAGACTTGTTAACGTTGGAACGGCACCGACTCCGACTGCCTTTTTTCGTGGCTTGTTGAAAACTTGTACAGAAACATATTGTATTTCCCGAAATTGCTAAGCTTCAAAGTGGCTAGTGGGATACTCCCTAAAGTGCAGCTGTCCTTTTCTTTGAGCGCTGGAGAGGCTACTGTTTGTAGGCAAGCAATAGCGATTACCTGATGCTCAAGCTATGCTATGTTGGATTATACACCTTCCTGCTTCTGCAATGATTCCCCCCAGACGGTTGCTGAAGGCCTGAAAGAGGATGTGCCAAAATGTCGAGTTATACAAGGACAAAATATGGTGTCATGTATAAATAGCGCTCAAAGGACTTTATCTACTACTGGCAACAATTTGAGTGGAAAATAAAAATGAGTGAACGAACAAAATATTATGATCTTGAAATCTGCAACTCCTTGGCACAAGCTCAAACGAAACAAACGTCTCATGCAAATATGACGCTGATTAATTACACTAGAGCACCTTGGCTATTTTAGAGTTGAGTGCGTTTTACCGTTTGCCAGTATATTTTTTCTTCCTGTGCAGTAACACGGTCAGCTACATAGAATTAAACCAAACATGACATTTTACATCTGCGGTCAACGTCTATGTCATCTCTCCATATTTGACTCAGGGGTCGAACAAAGACAGCCATCAGTCAATGACGCTGCAGGCCACCCTGGCAGCCGGCTGATGCTGAACTCATATACTCCTGCTGTGGCCGCCTGTTAATCACAGTATGAGGTTGGCTGAGGCACATGAGGAAAAAAGACCAAGTGACGGTCAGGCATGTTGTGGAATTCAGCATGGTGAAACTCAAACTCAGACAGGTTTCATGGTGGCTCCCAAACCTAAACATTCACATTTGACACAAATTGGCGGCAAAATGATGTTTTCTTCTACCTTGTAAAACTGACTCCGCACGACTGACACGTCAGCTCTGTACCGACTTTCTCCAGCAGACAAAACATGCTCTAGATCAGCCGTGTCAAACTTCTGGGTTGGAATTTCCATATGTCACATTAACCCGGTCTCACGGGAAGGCATATAAATACCACAACATTACACGGACATTCCGTGTGTCATGAGTATGCATTTTAGCTCTTTCGTGTGTCATTTGTGCGCCACTTTTTGCGTGTCATTTGTACGGCACGCAAACGTCGGCAGTTCAGACAAGTAAACCACTTAGTTAGGGTAAGGGACATTTTTATGGTTGGGCTTAAAATAAGTAGGTAAACTAAGTAAAACGCGTACGAAAAACAACCACGGAAAACACGTCACAATCGTCAGTAAAAAACGTGACAATCGCCATGTGACAAACTTCACTAACGTAACTTACAAAACAAAACACTGGTCAACAACTTTCTCGAACACGGGTCTCCTGGTTAAAAGTCCGGTGCCACCAGGTCCAGCAAGGACACTAGGGGACGCGCTGCTCCACTCAACTAGATGTTCAAGTGGTGACGTACCCTATCGTAGAATGCACCTGATTGGTCCCTGGTTATCTTCTCGCTGTTTCAAACAGGAAAAAATAAGACGGCCTGCTTGTAAACTTTGTTATTCCCTCTAAACGATCTACCAAAATCTACTTCTGAAAACATTATAAGTGAGAAATAGGCTATGCCACGGCTGAATCTCATTTCATTTTAGAACTAGATCGTCTAGTTCGACAGCTTGGTCCAAGTTTTGTGATCCGGACGCGTCGCACTGGACGGGCTCATTTGCATAAACGACTCAATCAATTACTCAGTGACAGACTTTTGCAATTTGTAGGGCTGGCCCTCTGTGGCCAGACAAAAAAAGGAATATAAATGAGAGTTAAAGTTTAAACTTTAATTGGATTGCTTAAGAATAATAAAAGGATAACCAAGACTATACAAAGCAGTGACAGAGGTGTACTGTTCTGTGTTCAAAATAAATGATGTGATGAACAACAGAGTTGTCTCCAGGCAAAGTCCTCTATAAATTGCATTTGTCTGTTCGCAGAGAAGTCTTTTTCTTTTCATGCCTTTCATGAGGATGTCTCATTATTTCCAAGGAGCAATATTCCTCTCTCTCTCTCTCTTTCTTTTTCTGATTGGCCTGGCGGCGCCAACGCTGGAGCTGCACCAACACAAAGGGCTCAAGCAGCACCTCCTCTCTAATGATGGGAGGACAGGGGACCAGGCTCTTCTCTCATTCACCTCTCACCGCACTTAACAAGTCGCCCTCTTCGTCTGTTCTCACTCTCTCTTCCTGTCCCAGGCTTTTCCATTTCCATCTTCCACTCAACATCCATCTTCATCTCCGTCCACTCTTTTCATCCACGTGTTCTTCGCTCCCACTCCTCTCCCACTCCTTACTGGCTCTTTATTACCTCTCTCCTTGCCCACTCTCTCCTCTCCTGTTTTCAGCTGCTACCTCGGCTCTCCCTTCATCCTGAGACGGAGAGAACAAAGGGCCCCTGATGTCTTCCTGGAGAGGTTATACGGCAAAAGTCAAATTGTATTAGAGCTCTCCGAGCGTTAGCGAGTGAGGCAGTGCCAAGCGTGGACGGCCTCTCAGACCGCACTTTCAAAATAATAATTACACTGCGAGAGATGAAGCGATGGAGACAGAGGAGCAAGGAGGTGAAGGGAGGAGGAGGAGAGTAAGAGAGGGAAGATCTGTGTTTTTATTTAAGCGTGCTGAACATCTTGAGAGAGTAGAACCAGCTGCTATCTCTGGGCGAGGAGAAAGGGGGAGCGGAGGCAACGCGATCGGTCTAGCTGAACGGATTTTGCCAGCTCAAGGGTATTTAGAGGCCTAGTAAACAGGTCAAGGTGGGGCCAACATGTCCTCACATGAACCAGACAGCTTTTACATTTGCTTTTTTAAGTAATTGTTTGGGCATTATTGCCTTTATTTTGATAGCAGACAGTAGGGAGGTGACAGGAAATGAGGGAAGAATGAGGAGGAACGACATGCAGCAAAGATCCCTGACCCAACTTGAACTGGGAATGTTGCTATTACTGGACATGGTCAGTGCCTAACACCCCAAGGCCAGATTACTAACCACCTGCCTTTAATTGCAATTTTCTTAGTGGCTCCTAATGTTGTGGCCGTGTTTTACAGAGAGGTCTTAAAATAATCTAGTTTTAAGATGTTTTTGAGGAGGCTCTCACATCAGGGACCAGCCTGTTCTCATTCCCAGGGCGTTAAATACTGACGCTTTGTCATGGTCGTCGGTGCGTGGTATACCATCGCACAAGGCACCCTCTAGCCCCGGTATGAAACGCACCGGGCGTTCCAGTAACAATAATGTAAACCCATCCGCGGCAACAGTAAACGCTCAGAGAAAGTGCGCCAGGAGTGTGGTGACATAGTTTAAAGAGCAAAAAGACACACACCGGTCAGGCGGGAGGGGAGGTGGATGGATCCAACAAACTCAAGGCTTTCATTTAGGAGACCGCTGTTCGTGTCCCGTGCATCACGTTACAATCAGCTGTTCATTCGTGTCCCGTGTTCATAACGTTCAGTGTCATTTTCACTGTACAAACTAGTTGTTTTTAGCCCAACCAAGTTATTTCCTAAACTTAACTATAGTGGTTTTGTTGCCTAACCCTAAAGTGACGCCAAGAGTAGCTATAGTGGTTTAATGCCGAAAATAAATTGACAAAGCGGCGGTATGTGTTGGAGTTGCACATGTGCAGTACTGATCGGGCACTCATGAGAAAATGGAAGTGGTTAATGACTTTATAGGTTTATAAACTGAGGCACAAGTGAGTATTTCTATTACCCTGGAGACAGGAGTTTAGTTGAGTGGTGTTGGAGGATGTGGGTGAAACTCCAGATTCATTTACCTAAATAAAGATTAACATGACAATTAACTTTAGTCTTTGTCGTTATCTGATAACCACTATAAATAAAATTTGTATAGGGGCGGGTCAAATTGACCATTTAACCAGCTACTTGGCATTATGTATTTCAGATGTGGCCAATTGGTTGAGTTGAGTTAAATCTGCTCATGACATCAATGTTGTTAACCTGGCTTCACATTTTCTATTCCCATTTTCTATTTTTACGTTAAATGACAACCTGCAGTTTTACTGTCAGAGGTGCTGGGAATACTCAAGTTTATGGTGATATGACTTTCTCTAAGATATGTTTTGTGGTCTCATGTGCTCATTCAGCTTTTCTGGAAATACATAAAAGCTCTTGTAGAGTGCCTCGATGATTTCCCAGGAGGAGCCAAGTGTCGCCTTGCAGAATTGCAACCAAAATAAACAAAATGTGTTTTAAGTCATGTAGATGTCGACTTTGTGATTGGTTTTGCCCAGAAGCCATACGGCCATAAATCTTGTGTTACTTCTATATTTGACAAGCATCCATCCACTCCAAAGAAAGCACTGGCACTAAGCGATCGCCACTTGAAATACATACTGTACACAGTATTTGGAAACCACAATTGCAGGTTTATGTCCATGAGAAGCTCAAGAGCGATGATATTGTTGCAAGAAAATATTCCCAACAGTATCAGGTTTTGTTTACTGAGACTCATTTAGAACAGATTTTGATTAATTTTCATGTAGTGCACATTTTGCTGCCAACTTTTAGGACAACAACAGTCATTTTCCTTTTTTTTCTTTTTTTTGTTATAACCAAATTATAATTATTTTGATGGGTAACATAACACAATGATGAGTTAATGTGGAGATATTCTTCAGGCTGGGTGTGTATCAGGAATAATTAGGTTCAGTTTTCTCTGGCACTGCTGTCTTTGCTTCTGTTATCGCTCTTTACAGTTTGACTTTCTATTGACCTCTTGTGCTGGTGCCTATTTAAACAGTCAATAAACCAGGCAATTACTAAGGACGGTCAAATGATGTCATCGTTGTCTATCAGATTAAGGGGGTAGGGTGAACCATTTTCAAAATTCATACATGTTATTCCTATGGTCTAAGACAGTCCAAAATATTAGTAAACATAAACAACTCTCTCCCAAATCCAAAACTAGAGTGCTAAAACTCAAGCTTGTGATGTCATAGGGTATAAAGTCTGGAACTGCTCTATAGACCAGAGTTTCTCAATCTTTTTTTCAGCCAAGGACCCCTTACAAGATAGAGAATATACCAGTGACCCCCTAATGTATGTCCCTTGAAATAGCTTGAAATAGTTTGACATAGCCTATTTTTTACACGTCTATAGTCTTAGTTATGTGAAAGACAACACAAGAGAAATGTATAAAAAGATATTAGACATGTATTAGACATATTTGCAGATTCAAAGAGTTATGGATTTGTTAGAAAAGAACATAATCCGGAACAAATGTTGACATTGTACGTTTCTACAAACTACGGATACATTGAATGTCGATGTTTCTGAACCAAAGAAAGTTTCATTAAATACGTTTCATATCAGCGTCGTATCACACTTGCAGAAACGCACAATGACACATGGTTTACGTTGTAAAACTATGTGTTAGGCAACAAAATTACTTAGTTATGGTTTGAAAAAACATCATGGTTTTTGTTAAAATAATAATGTAACAACGAAACGTAACAACTGTAGCAATGTAACTACTGTAAATAAATAACAACCGCCCTACGCAAACAACGTTGCGTAAAAACAACATTGCGTAAAAACAACGTTGCGTAAAACAACGTTGCGTAAAACAACGTTGCGTAAAAAACAACGTTGCGTAAAACAACGTTGCGTAAAAAGCACAGTCAACTCGCTACTATACCACATAACTTTCAATAACGGTCGCTTGATATACTACATAGCTTACACTGACCGAATGCAAAAACGTCCACATTCAACATATCTGTGGTTTGTAGAAACGTACAAATGCCAACATTCCAACATTTTTTCCTGCCGGCTGGGCTGATTGAAGTGTGAAGCCTTTTGTATATTGTAATATTTTTGGACTGTCTTAGACCATAGGAATAACATGTCTGAATTTTGAAAATAGGCGTAGTTCCCCTTTAAAAAAAAAAGGAAAGCAGTGACCCTGAATACACTAGGGAGTACCAAAAGTGTGCCATAAACTGTTCCTGGGAACAAAGTTATACGACAGGTCTTCAAGCTTTTTGTCCATCACAACTCACCCATGCTGAATCCCATTTAAAAGCACTAGCTCTATCTTTTCTGTGCCTAAAAACACAGAGGATTATGGGAAATGACAGGGGGCATTCTGGAGCTATTTACAACCAGAGGATGCATTCACAGCCTCTTGTTAGGGTATTGATTAGTGCGACACATTTCACAGGTGCTCATTACAATGACCAGTGTCACCCGTTTCCTTCCCTGCTTTAACTGTGCAGCCGTGATGTGCACTGGATTTGACACGAAGCCTGTAAAAACATCTTTGGAGGATGTGAACCTATGCCTGAAGAAAAAACACAGGAGATATGCTCTCCAACTCCCTTCAAACCAGGAACAGGAACAGTAGTCGGCGCACCTCCTCATCATCACTCTTGTTACTCACGCACTGCTTTTGTGTATGTTTATTTTGAGTGCTAATGGAGTGTTGTGGAGGTTGGACACACTGTGAACGGATGCAATCATGATGGTCATGTGTAAAGAGGCCGGGCCATGGTACCTTTCTGAGTGTGTCATCAGCGTGTTTCCATGCGGCTCAATCAGCGACTGAGCTCAAGCATCGGAGAACGAGCATGGAGAGCAGTAGTGTTTATTATGCTGTATTAAGTTTAAGTCAGAGAACATCTAAGAGCGATCAGCAGGTGCTTCTGAGCTCGGAGCTTATTTGTTTTACTTTGTAAAGGACCCAGGATGAGGAGAGGGTTTCATTTAATCCCTTTTAACGAACAGCAATTAGGCTCGCTAATGAGAGCCCGGGTTAGATGTATTAAGATCCCTGTTTATCCTACTTTCCTTCCCTTTTCTTTCCTTTTAGTCTCCCATCCTTCTTCTAGGGCTGTCTTCGATCAAAGAAATTCTTTGTCGACTAACACATTGCCCTTGTCGACTAATCGATTAGTTGATTTAATTGACAGCTGTTTCTCCACAAAGAATTACACAAATGCACCACTTTAAATCTTGTGTTTACCAGAGATGTGTTCAGAATTGTCTTGGAAATAAGTCATCCAACATGAAAAAGCATAAAAAATGACTAATTGTCTGAAGAAATCTAAGGGTGTTTTCACACTTGGTCCCTTTCAACCCTCTGAAACGAACCGTTCTCAGACCTCCTCGGGAGGTGGTCTGAGCTCGGTTCACTTTAAGTCTGCGTTGCAGTTCACTTAACCTGTGCATTGTGAACACAAAATGGTTCGCCTTGCCATTTGCCATTGAATTTTAGCCCTCTAAAGTTGCCGTTATCGGCCAATATTCAGTAAAAATATGCAATCGGCATTAATGCTTTAGGTTCCATTGAGTTACATTTTGATGCATTCAAGATCAAAAAATGAGTATTGGGCACAAATTATAATGTTATCATGATGTGTTCAAGTGTAATCTTGTAAAATGAAGTTTTTGGCAAGAATCTTGAATAAATACAGTTGTTAGAAGGAGATGTTTTCACAGCAATGTAAAATAGATACTGATGGTAAGAAAAAGCAGAGAATCGTCTGACACAAGAGACACATGCTCCTTTATGACAAACTGGACAGTATTCTGTGTTGAAGCGCCTGTACCAACCCTAAAAATGTCATTGAAGTGGAAAGCATTGACCAGCAGAGTAATGAAGATAAGAACTATAGTCTGTCCTGATAATGTCCAGATGAAGGTCCTTGTTGACCGAAACGTTGACTAATAAAGCAGAGAAAAGTGTGTGCGGGAACAAGTCATTTTTTTAAAAAAGTACATATTGGAGGGGATCTACTCCCAGCACCACAAACAATTTTGAGAATGTGCATGTCTTCCTCTCCTTGAAGGAACTATAGTGAGAACACAAAGAAGACTGAGGCGTCATCAGAGTCCTCTTTCAAATGAACTGTCAATATGAATGCAAAAAGAAATGAGTCCCTTTTCTGTTGGTCCCCTTTTTGGTCAACTTTAAGAGGACTGAGTTTGGTTCATTTAAAAAGGACTATATGTGAAAATGCCTTAGTCGACTAAGACCAAAACAACCGATTAGTCGACTAATGGACTAAGACTGGGCAGCCCTACCTTCTTTGCTTTGTTTTTTACTGCTTCAGTCTCAGACACACAGATGCACACACTTTAAGTCAGTCCTGTCTGTGTCTGAGCTCCACTGCCTCCAGCCCCCCAGCTCCAGCAACCCATTGCAGATCTCCTCAATGCTTCTTAATTTAGACAAGACAGCTTCCCCCTTGTTCCAAATAAAATACCTGGAGGGAGGAGGCAAACTCGTAAATCCACCCTTCTAACAACAACAACATCCAGAGTGATCTCTCTCGATACCAGAGATGAGCTACTACTTCTCCTCCCCCCTTGGGGATCCTCGCTGACTGATTTACATGCAGGCTCAGTCCAACTCACCCCAATGATTTCGGAGACAAAGTAGTACCACCTGCTGTGCCGCCATGCACGCCAGGCTGAAAAGGGATAGGTCTCCGTGCCACTGGCGCTCCTTGCAGACGATGTGCCAAACGAGGAGAGGAAATCAGTGGTTTCATTGGCCATGAGATACCCTGTCTCTCAGTCAACCTCAGGACATCATGGGTGGGCAGCTGCCAAACAATAAGGACACACATTTGTTCTTTAAGAGGGAAGGAGTTTAATCATTGAATGAAAACATGTCTGCATTCCATTTATGAATCTACAAGCTGTCTACCATAGTGTGGGGCCTGAAGATAGCTTTCTGTTTCTGTCTCGTGTCACTTTTGAGTGAGTTTGTACAATAAAAAGTAGGATTTTCTTGAATATTACCTTTGTCGTACTTACAAATCATTCTCACTATATGCCACCAATGAGAAGTGGCTGTCCTGAAACACAGGTATTGCCTTTTTGCACATGCAAATGTACATTGTCTGTATCAGTGGCTTTTATTTACCTTTGCATTTCCATGTCAAGAATAAGGTTTAACCCACCTGTGTTGATTGGTTTGTTAACTTTGAACTGAGTGAACTTGTTTGCTGTGTCTAAACAGAGAGCGTCCACCCAAATAGACTGTTGCCAATGTTTGTCTGCAGGACACTGCCAAACCAGTAGTGAGAGAGGAAATAGGCTCTCAAATATGCGGTCATGTGGACACTCTAAAAGGAAAGCATACAGGGATGTTATTATTATGACAACATTTGACTAGAGTCTCTTACTGCGCAAGTCACAACACTTGCATATCCAAATTGCTATCAGTGCACACTGCACATCAAAGGCCCTTTTTTGTCTCAGCCCCAACTCTCTGGAATCACCTCCCCCAATCTATCAGAGCTGCTGAATCTGTGACCTGTTTTAAGCATCTTCTAAAAACCCATCTCTATAGGCAAGCCTTTTTATAGGCCTCATCCACATGTGTGTTTGTCTGTTTTTGTTTGATCTGTTTCTCATTGTTTCTGGGATTTTTTCATCGTTTGATGTTTCTTCTTGTGTGTGTGAAGCACTTTGTAATGGTGTGTTTTAAAAGGTATAAATAAAGCTTTACTTACTTACTTACTTACTTACATATATTTGTATTAATTTTTTTATCTCTGAATTTTTATTTTTATTTATCTTTTCTTAGTCTTATTTTTAATTCAATCAAATGTGTATCCTGTATTGCCCTCTTGACTTTTTAGCCTCAATAGTATGCCACCCTGCAGTTCCCTGCACATATTGTATGAGCAGACACACATCAAATCTTTGAATCAAAATGCTACAAACTGTCTAAAACATATACAAAGAACAATGGCAGACTTTCTGTGTTGCATTGCATCACATTACACTGTGGTCATGTTAAGTTATCCCCAGTCCTCCCTGTGGATCACAGACCTCCTGTGAGTTATACAAGATTTCATTTTGATTTTTCAAAGTGATTTTTGACCCAACTCGCTTTCCGTTGTGTTTGGATGTATCATAGCAACCAACGGGGGCGGTTATGGATGAGGGAGGTTGCCATGGACACCGTTGCTACCAAAGTTTTGAAATAGAAAAGAAACTTGACACACACGGTAAGTTTTCTCTTAAAGTACATGTGTAGACGTTACAAACCACGGTTGAAGCATGTAACGTGTGTTTTATTGACGAGGGAAAGCTGAACATGGTTGTAATTTAGGAGCTAACGTAAAGTAAACACTGTTTATCAGCGTTGCTAACGAGACTAAACGAGTTAACTAGCTCACAGCTAAAGCACAAGTTAGCATGGTTAACGCGTTTAGACGTCGACATACAGACAAATAACACAGCAAGTATGTGTGCAAATATTCAAGCTGCATAACTAGAAAGTGTATTAATGTATTAATAATATCCAGTGTTGTCTGTTGGCTGAGAAAAGTTACTGAAAGGTTAAAAAAGGGTAAAAAATTGCTTATACTTTTGTAAGAATGTGTTTGAGTGACATGACAGTGAGGTTAAGGCTCTAAGGATTGTGGGTAATGTAGTTTAGAGTTTCTAACCCCTTTTCATGGCCCTTTGACCTATTTTTAAGATCCCAAACCTCTCATGACCTTATATTTTAAGGAGCTCTTAATTAATTAACTAACCATAAAATCCACGCATGTCAAGCATAACTAATTTAATAATCTAAAATAGTAATTATAAGTATCATAATTTTGAATCCACTTGCGAGAGACACGCTTTTTTAGAATTGCTTTCTCTTTCACCAGAGAGTAAGAAGCTTATCTCCAAATTTATGAATTATTTCTCTAAAGATTCTGAATCTGCTAACTGTATTAAGAAGGCTTGGGAAAGGGAAATCAATTCTGTGTTGCCTGATAAACTATGGAAGACTGCACTCTCCCGTATTCATAGTTGTTCAATAAATAGCAGACATAGGTTAATTCAGTTCAAAATGAATCACCGTTTTCATTATTCTAAAGTCATGTTACATAAATTTTACCCCTCTGTGTCTCCAATTTGTGATAAATGTAAATCAAATGATGGTACATTGCTGCATTTATTTTGGGACGGACTGTCCATTAATTTATCAGTTTTGGTCAAGAATCTTTTTATTTTTTTCTGGGGTTTATCAAAGGACTCTCTCCTGACAGAGAATTGGCTCTTTTTGGATCCTCAGTGGACTCCTCAACTCTCCCTTTACATATTCAAACAGCTCTATTGATGGGCATGGTATTAGCAAAAAAACTTTTTCTCACAGACTGGAAGACACCAACTCCATCATGCTTCAGAAACTGGTTGCATGAATTGGTCTCAGTTATCCACATGGAGAAATTGCAAGCCAATAATTTAAAATGTCAACATAAATGGGAAGAATCTTGGGGCCCCTTTCTGCAATATTTGGGCTCAGCTTGAAAATATTTCTATTCATATATTGATTGTTTTTGAATACTCCAACTATGGACGGCTTGCACTTAACTATCACGTGGATGATACTGTATGTAAAGATATGTATGTTTTGTCCTTGACATGCGATTTAGATAATTTTCTCTTAGTTATTTGTATCACTCCTCCCCGGGTGTAAAAGTGTGTGGGTGTGTGTGTGAGTGTGCGAGTGCAGGTGCGTGAACTTTCGGGTTGGGTTGCGGGTTTTGATTTTTGTTTTATGTATGTGTTATCTTTAAAGTTTGTCAATAAAGATAATATAAAAAAAATAATAATAATCTAAAATAGTGAAAAATACACATTACAAATCCCTTAAGCCCAAAGTGACATCTTCAGATAGCTTGTTTTGTCTGACCAACAGTCCAAAACCCCCAAAATATTCAGTTTACTCATAAGACAAAGAAAAATAGCTCACAGTTGAGAAGCAATCAAAAAACAATTCAAAATCAACAGGAATTACAATTTAGGTGTAAACCTTTTTAATGCATCAACAAATTTGTTAAAACTTAAACAGGAATTAAAATATATAATGAATGTAGTATATAAACATAGAATAGATTGGCCTCATTGTCACCGATATCCGATCCAGCTATTTGAGTCAGTATTGGCCCGATATCCAATCCAGTATCCAAAGGTGATTAAGATACTAGTGTTGTTTTTATTTTATTTTTATTTTCAGAATATCCCATTCGGAGCTATGGGGGTTTCACTGTCGAGGGCAGCCCAGTGGACCACGGTCGGCTCTGGTACTGGCAAACTTGAGTCCACGCCAATGAATGAGTCCTTGTTGAAAGAAATCCTGTGCTTTGTGGAGCAGTTCAGCTCCCGACACCCGCAGGACGCAGAGCATGTGTTCGAGGAGCCTCTCCAGTGGAGTACCACTTTAGTGGCATCTGATTTCAAAACAGACTATGACATCAGGTTGGTCTAATCATGAGGCAGGCAGCTGGTTGGCCAGTGCTTTCAGTATTACGTGTCTGTGCAGGATATGCTGTCACCATGGTGTCCAAATGTATTTTACCTTGGCTATACTGAAAGCAGTAGGCTATAATTAATTTGTTTTTTCAGCTTCAGTTAGACTGAGTACATTCCATTTTATTTCATCAGAAGTTCTGGTTCACTTTCAGTGTGGTTAGCTTTGTATCTGGTAGCTTGGAAAGGGAGAAGTACAAAAAGTACAGACTCTGATCTTTCTTAAGTGTGTTGCCATTTATAATCTAATATGAAAAAAAGTAATAATAGGGATAAAACTGAAGTTTTTTTTTCTTTTCCCCTCAGTGACTCAGATGTACAGTCCCACGAGAAAGACGGTGAAGGGCGTCCATTGTTGCAGCTCTCCCCTCCTACTGTTTATGTACGCAGCTTCAGCCAGCTCTCTAAACTTGTTCATCTGGCAGATGATAAGAAGCTGGAGGAGGTTCAAGCATGTCTAGAAGGTAAGCATGATGACCACAGGATGAGATTTGAATCCACTTTGCATCCTAAGTAGTCTAGCCACCAGCATACCTCCATAACCCACAGACTTAATTTGTTTGTCCTGCTAGTTATCCTCTACAACCATCCAATTATCCTGCCATTGGTAATCCTTTACAGATATATATTTACTTTAGGGCCGCTGCCAAAAAGAGATAAGGTAATATGTATTTGTCTGACAGAAGAATACATGATGAATATGTTTTTCTTTTTCTTTTTTTTTTATTTAGATAGTATGCGGGATTAGTTTACTAAAAGAAACATGTATGGAAAAAATTCTGTATGAGGCCTTCTGTTTTATTCATTCAAAATTAAAGCGGCAGTAGGCAGAATATTTTTGGCATCATTGGGCAAAAAATTCCATAATAACCTTTCAGCATATTGTAATTCAAATGTTCTGAGAGAATCTAGACTTCTGCACCTCCTCATGGCTCTGTTTTCAGGCATTAAAAAATCTTTGGCCAATCACAGGTCATTTCAGAGAAAGAGAGCATTTCTATTGGCTGTTCATTCAACGGAGGCAGCTGTCAATCACTCGCGATCTCCAATCAAACGGTCAAACTAGGCAGTGCTGATCAAATATGAATTGATATTATGTTACTCTAATGCCTATTTCTTGTGTAAAAGGTTTTCAGAAACATCTTGTAGTGTACTGTTTAGTTGTAAAATGAGAAAGTTTGCTCCGGCTGGTCGGCGGTGCTTGGTATTTCCTCAGCTGATCTCAACATAGCTGCCGGGTCACAAACTTTCTCATTTTACAGCTAAACAGTACACTACAAGATGTTTCTGAAAACATTTTATGCGAGAAATAGGCATTACAGTTACAGAATATTGATTCATATTTGATCAGCGCTGCCTAGATTGGCCGTTTGATCGGAGTTTGCGAGTGATTGACAGCTGCTCAGAGACGGCAAGGCTCCAGCTCGGCTCTGATTGGTTGATTTCCTCCAGTCTGTGAAATCTTGCAGATGCCATATAGTAGGAGCACCGGAGGACACAGAGGCACATGTTTTTTTTTTCAGATTACCGGTCTCCTGCACTTCTGTCAGGATATAGTGAATAAAAAAATTACTTTTTAAAATCATATTTTCTCCACTCCTACCTACTGCCGCTTTAACCCACCTCACATTTTCGGAAACACTGTGATCAGTTTTAAATCTGAACATTCAATAAGGCTAACCTCTTTTATTTTTCAGAAAATAGAGACGCCGTGGTTAAGATTCTTGGTCCCAGCTTTGCCAGCATCCTAGAGAAACAAGACGCTCCTACTGATGTACTAAGTCTGATAGACAACGTGAAAGAGGAAGATCTAAGCAAGGACTCGGAGGTCAAAGTCAAGCTGTTCCTCCTGCTCCAAAATATGGACAACCAGCTCCTCAGCAAGTGCCTCAAAGAGATAGCCGGGTAGGTGCTTCTTCCATCTCCAGTTCTCCCAGCATTCAATCTGATTATCTATCCATCCTCCCCGGATATCCTCTTTCACTCAGTGAACCACTGCGACGCGTTGTTGTTTTAGATTGGAGTAGGCAGCGGGTTTAGAGGAGGAACCATGAATTAATGAGGCGAATTGGATGTTTGTTTTGTTTTGTTTTCCTACATTTTCATTACAGACACGTCGGGCTGGACCCCACCGCAGTGAAGAATGAAGTGGAGCTGTTGAAACAGCACTGCAGCGAAGGGGAAAAGAGGGTGCTGAAGTCGGTTCGATACACATCAGGTTCGAATTATCTTCACATTTCACTTGGTTGCGAGGAAAGCAATCGTTATTAACACTAATGCTGGATATTCCGAAGCATAAAAAGTCTGTGTTATGCCGCCACAAAAGACATGGAAGTCATTATATCTGTCAGAATCCAGTGTACCAAGTCGTTAGTCAGTGTGCGTTTTTTGCCTCATTGCAGTGTATTCATCATGGCCTAACAAAGCACGTGCACACAAAGTGGTAAAAGCAGTCCCCATTTCTCATGTTGAATTGACAGTCTATGAAAATACTTTCTCAACCAGCCTTTAAATATGATAGTGTCACTAGTAAGTGGCTCTGTTTTTAGTGGATGATTTATATAGCCAGTGAAACTATGGGCCCATGTCTCAGACCTGCGCTTGGAGCACTATGTCATCCTCTTTAGCAGTCCAGGCATTTGTGATGATTTCTCCTTTTGCTCCTCTGTTTCCTTCTTCCTTTGGAGACAAACTTGTCGTTGCTGTCAGGCTGCACTACGTAATATAAAGTTTGCTGCAAGTTTTGTGCAAGTACCAACTTTCTTTTTGCTTTTCTTTTTAGATTACATTTTTCCAAATGGCTGCCGCGCCCCTCCGTGGAGACAGGCCCTTGATGAGATTTGTTACCTCATGATTGAGCCTTGTGACACTGAGACGCTCTACATCACCTGCAGCACTGCTGGAGTTTTCCTCAATGGGGTAAGAATAGGAAGATAAAGCACTGTGGACTGTGAAGCTGCAACAGTCAACGTAATGTTGTTTCCTGTTGCTGTGTGAGGAAATGTTCAGGGAGGTTACCTTCTGGAAAATAATGTCTGAAGGGCCAATTCATCATTGTACAGTCAGTTAAAGGGATAGTTTAGATTCTTTGAAGTGGGGCTGTATGAGGTACTTATCCATAGTCAGTGTATTACTTACAGTAGATGACGGTAGGTACTGCCCCAGTTTGGAGAAACAGACAGGAGTTACTGCACGGACGGGGCTGTTAGCAAAAACATATTTTAGATCCCTAAAAGAAAGGCCCACCTAAAAAACTCAATATCCGTTTAAGTGTTCGCTATATTTAGAATATTTTCTATTTTCCGCTTTACCTTGCCATCAGACAGCCCATTCCGACAGGGAACTGGGGCTGTTATCTATGCTCACTTCAAAGCCACCAGATTCCATTGACAAAAATAGTAATTTTGCCTCGCAGAACACTTGAGTTGCTGGTCTACCACTTCCTCGATCGGTTAGTTTGTTTGTGTTATTGAGTGACTTTGGTGAATCTGAACTAACCCTTTAAAACTACAAAGCGGTGAAAATATTCTTAATATAGCCTATATTATATATCGGCTATTATATATAGCCTATATATATTATATATATATATATATATATATATATATATATATATATATAATATATAAAACGGTATCAGTTTCCCGTCAGAAAGGGCTGTCTGACAGCAAGGTAAAGTGGTGAAAATATTCAAAATATAGTGTACACTTAAACTGTTGGTGTCTAAAATACATTTTGCTGCCGGTCCCGTCCACAGCAGTACATTGCTTATCTTACGTATTGATACTTCTACGTCTGTTTCTCAAAACTGGGGCGTGCTGACCGTCATCTACTGTAGGTGTTACACTGCCTATGGATAAGTACCTCATACAACCCCACTTCAAAACACCCAAACTATCCCTTTAAGTGACAGCAAATTCACTTCTGTATGGTATGTAGTGCTCCAGTGATTTTGAAAAAAAATATTTTGAGTTCCATTAGTACTGTTCTTGAACCATAAATCTTGAGTGTAAGATATAGAACTTACTAAATATAGTTACAGTGTGTATCTTCGTCACCAACAAAATCTCAAAATCAGATTTTCAAGAGAGACCAAGAGGTCCTAAAAACATGATTACAGCAATAAATCAAACAACATAAACAGACTAAGACAACTGTCACATGCTACAAAGGAATAATGACGATGTGCAGTTAAAGCTAGGGTCGGTAATGCTGAGAAACGAGCAACATTTCACTTGATTTTAAAAGTGATCCAACTGAAAAACCTAGCCCAGTGTTGCCAACTCTTTTCCAATGAAAGTAGCTACAAGCACTCTAGCTCCAAAAGTCCCTAAATCTAGCGAGAAAGTCGCCAAGTCGGCAACACTGACAGTTCGTTCCTTTAGTTCCTCTCCCCAAATTATCATTATCAACATAAACAAAATACGTGGCTATTGTTAGTACTCACAGCTGTCAAGCTAGCAGTTTGTTGAAGACTCCGGTGACGTGCAATGAGTGCACGGGTAGAGAGCGCGCAGGCAGGTAGATAGGCAGGTACGTAGACAGACAGGTAGATAGATACCAGATTTTCTTTCTTTTTTTTGTCAGAACATTTGATTTATTGATTGCTGTCGGGATGTAATGAGAATTTCAATAAATATAACAAAAAAAATTATTTGAACAGCACTACCAATCCATTAACAGTTATGAGTTTCCAAAACTAGCAAAATAAAATGAAAAACAATACATTTAATAGCAGAGGCATTGCCCAAGAGTGTTATTTTCCAGATCCTTTAAAACTGACTTGAGTTCACAGAGAGTAATCGCTTCTGACATTTGTAAGTCCCTCAGTACATTGCTCCAGCTGGATGGGGTATTTAAACAAAGTACAGTGGTCTACGAGATAACCCCACCCAGTAATGAAACATAGAGCACAGTGGTATACTGCATCCAACATCTTTAGACAGAATATGCAATAATGTTGTAAAAGTTGCAGATAAAAGTTTACAATACGTTGATTATCACTAGAGAACAACAAAAGCTAAGTTAGTAATGTCTTCTGATGCTGTTAAAAGTCTCTTAACATAATTCACGTTTTAGCATGAGTAAAACATGCTTGTGTTTTTACTTATGATCAGGTGATAAACTGTCAAACTGTAACTCAAAGTTTTCAATTATGTTCATAAATATACCTCAAATTTGTATTGTCAAAAAAATCACAAACTGTATCTGGTTTTTAAGTGTCCCCCCCCCCCCAAAGTCCCTAAGTGTGCTATTGCATAGAGAGCTTCCAAATTCCAGGAATTTCTCTGAATGTGTTAGCAATCATTTCTAAGAGAAGATTTTGCATGCTGCAGCACCTTTCACTCTTTCACTGACATTGCTGACAAGCCATAGGTTTCCTGCCTCTGTTTCTTCACCTGGAAATGGTTCGGCCAAGGTGAAAAAATTACAACCTCACACCGAACGGGTGACATTGATGCAAATGAAACCTCAAAGAGCAGTAGTGTCTTAAACCTAATTTAGCGGTTTACATGGTTTTACACTTCCTCTTCGAGGCTGCCTGGAGATACTCTGGGCTTTCTAACCTCAGCTATTCCAGCTGACATGTGGGTCACATTATAATTGTGGTTTTTAGAATTAATGAAGCTGTTTTTCACGTGGTTTTCACAGGGCATAAAACAGGAGGGGGAGGAGAGTGGCTACGAGCGAACAAGTGATATTTACAAAGACCTGGGAACTCTTCTGAAGAGCAGATCTCCACATTTCGCCGAGAACATAAACAAGCAGGTACAGTGGAATACATACAGGCAGATGCAATTATCATCAACACATTAAGACCTCCTTTTTGTAGCCTTGAATTTTAGCTCCCAAAGCGAGAATGTGTGGGTGTTGAAATGCCTCTTTGTCCCACCGAACAAGGTCCTTCTCTCTAAACCTCTGATTTGATCGCTGATGTTGTGTGACTCATACGCGTAAACAGAGTTAGGATTGTGTAATCAGTGTCTGTGCTGTTCCACGTTAGTGAGCTAGTGTCTGGTTGTCACTGTGTTGAAAACCGACCTCCTCCGTGTTCCAACATCAAAACAGCACAGCCCCATCCCACCCACCACCCGCCCCCTCAACACACACACACACACACACACACACACACTCACAGACAGACAGACACGCGCTCACTTCCAGACATTGAAATACGCGTGATTTATTCAGTAGTGCTATTTCCTGCTTTAGTAATTTGACGACATAACAAATCGCCTCAATAATAGATTCCAGCTGCGTCCAAAAATCTGTTAATCATTTAAAAATCTGATCTCTTTTTTTCCTCACTCGCTCTGATGTTTGTTGGAAAATGTGGCCTCATCAAAGCATTAAAACTGCCTGCTTTGTATTGATCTTATATCTTTAAAAAAAATCATGTATAGATTTTTGTGTTTTATTTGCTATGATGTCATTCTCTGTAAAATGTAGTGTAAATGTAAGTGCAGATCTTGCTCTCAAAGAAAAAAATAGTACAACTGTCAGAGTAATAGAATTTATGCATATTTCCAATGCTTTTTCAAAAACTAAAGGCCAGATGATTTCGCAGAACTATTTTGCCTGTGAAGTGCCTTAGGAACAAAAGACAACAGAAATATTTATACAAAACAAAAATCCTTATTGAATAGGGCTGTCAAAGTTAACACGATAATAACGCGCCAACGCAACCTGTGATTTTTAGGTTGTAGCGGGCTCAGTTTTAAAGCTAGAGTGAAGATACTGATATCAAATGAAAGTAGAAAACCTACGGAACCCACTGATACCAACCATGTCATACTAACTTATCGTTAAGAAAAACTGACATGGCCATTTTCAAAGGGGTCCCTTGACCTCTGACCTCAAGATATGTGAATGAAAATGGGTTCTATGGGTCTCCCAATCTGCAGTTTGCCATATTATGATTTGAGCATATTTTTTATGCTAAATGCAGTACCTGTGAGGGTTTCTGGACAATATTTGTCATTGTTTTGTGTTGGTGATTGATTTCCAATAATAAATATATACATACATTTGCATAAAGTAGCACATTTGTCCACTCCCATGTTGATAAGAGTATTAAGTACTTCACAAATTTCCCTTTAAGGTATATTTTGAACAGATAAAAAATTTGACTTTATTTTGCAATTAATCACAATTAACTATGGACAATCGTACGATTAATCGTGATTAAATATATTAATGGATTTACAGCCCTATTATTTAATTGTCCATTGGGATTTTCCATGCTAGGATATATTTTTTACAGTCACTGCTGTACATTGCTGTGAGTTGTCTTTAACAGCCATTAATGCGCAAACTTTTTTATTAGCCATGCCAGCAGTATAGCTCTATAGAAAATCCCATGGGACAATTAAATAATAGGGCTGGTAATGTCGGTCAGTTGATTCAGACTGAAATATCTCAACAATTATTCTATGGATTGGCATGCATTTTTTAACATAAATTCATGGTCTCCAGAGGATGAAGCCGTACAGCAAAGATTCCAGTATCTCCTCAATAACCGAGCTTTGTGGGGGTTTCATGCGTAGTTATGACTTTTTGGCGATTTCCTGACTTTTCCTCTAACGCCACCAAGTTTTCTCTTAGCCAGTGATACTGTATATCTCAACATCTATGAGGTGGATTGAACTAACATTCATGTTCCCCTCAGGAGGAATTGTAATAACTTTGTTGATCCCCTGACTTTTCATCTTGCACCACTTTCATGGTATCATAAAGTTTTTATTTGTCCAGTTCTTTGATTTATACAGAAGCCCTGAGACGCAAGTGAGAAAAAGTTTTGCCAGGATCATTTTTCAAACTTACTTTTTTTTCATCTGTGAAAACAAAAACGTTTTTGAAAATGTTTTCTTCCAGGTGAGATTTAATTTTTTTGTGCAAACACAAGCTATTAAAAGATCAGTGTGTAACAATTCGGGGGATCTATTGGCAGAAATGGTATATAATATTAATAAGTATGTTTTCAGTGTGTAATCACCTGAAAATAAGAGTCCTGTTTTTGTTACCTTAAAATATGCTGTTTATATCTGCATAGGGAGCGGGTCCTCTTCATGGAGCCGGCCGCCATGTTTCTACAGTAGCCCAGAAGGACAAACCAAACACCCAAACATTGTTAACTTGTCTTGCTTGGGCCGGAGTCAATAACGTTACTCGCTACAGAGTTAACCCCCATCCCTTCACTTAGCAGCAGGGAAACAAGACACGGGAAACCTCTGTCGGTCTTGAGGAGCTGCAGCATTTATTTCTGCACAAATTTAGCTTAAAGCACTACTCGTGTGGCTGTAGACCCTGAGGCTCTGTCCGAAATCACTCCCTATCTACTATATAGTGTACTATGTCTACCCTCCACCATTTTATTTGATTGTGTGAAATTTATGTACCACATGGAAAGAAAAAAAGTGTCCATGACATGTACTACTAATGATTGTTGTGTGACTACATTTGTCAGTGACAATGATAAAAAATGTCTGAACTCTCAGTTTACTGCTCACTATAAAGTATACTACTATTGAGTGTCTAGCATATGGGAAGTGAATGAGTGAACAAGGAAGTGATTTTGGACACAACCTTAATGCGTTTACACACTGGGATTGTCGTCAACATATTTTTTCGAACTGTTGTTTTTATCATGAGTGCTTTCACATAGAACACAAATAATACGCAGCGAAAAAGCGGCATACTTTTTTTTCGGAAAGAGGTTGATTTTTCTGAGCTTTCCTGCCACGAATAAAGGCATTAACCAATCAAGTTGTGGGGAACGGGTTGAGTTGTGCCTATGTTTATGAAACAACGACATGGAGGCTCTGTAGTCCGAACCAAGACAGCAAGCTTGATTAGTACTTTCAACCTTGACAAATGCAGGGTAAACCAGATCCACCTCTTCCGTTCTTACCTTTCACAGTAAAAGCCCTAAAGACATTATATTTGCAGGTGAATATTTTGACTTTAAGTGTTGTTTATTTATCACGCCCCCAGTGTGTAAAGGCCTTAAATTGTGTGCAAATGGATTCATACTAAGATAATACTTTGTGTAGTGTACCCAGTAGAATAGCACTTCCATTCTATCTGTGAAATTGTTATTGGTCCATAGGACAGTAAGCTGGAATGGGGTTAGTGAAGACTTTAATAAACCAATGAGTAGTGCCAGGCTGAAGCGTGTAAAAAAAGACATTGAGGCTTTTATGTTTTACGAGTCCTGTGTGAAGAATGATGCTTTGAGTCTGAACCATCTAAAAATGATGGACAGCCGCAGTAAAAATTGCTGTGAACCAGTTTGTGGAGGCACAAATCATTGTCAAGGTCTTTTATTCTGGATTCTTGAACTCCTTTGATATGGGCCTCGCTGTGTCCTGTAACTTTTTGTTTCACTCTCGCTGCTGAACATTTTCTTCTCGAGCTAATCACCTTCATATGATGGGGTCAACTTCAACACGCATCGCTTTGAAACTCGTTTGATTGATTGCTGACGACAGCAATCAAATGGTGCAATGTGCATCCTGTGTCTGAGATATTAAGTAATTGCAGTCATTCTCGTGGACATGATCCATTCCAGTTTTAATTTGAGGGAGCAATAGCAGCGGCGTCTGTCAGAAACACAATCTCGCATAGCTCCGGCTCGGTTCCCTGATTGCGAAGCGGAGAGCCCAAACTTGGAAGGCGATAGCCAAAGATAACAACGCCTAATCTCCAAACATATCTGCTCACTTCCAAAATGAGGAAGCAGGTCTTTTTTAGCAGTTCTATTAGATTAGACAGCCTCAATCAAATGAGCAGAGGCAGCCAAAGGAGACGAGGGGAGGAAACAGACTCGCCTTCTCCGCTCAGTGTTGTGGATTCGTTTTGACATCACAGCGTGATTGGAAATTGGACATGCGGCGTATTTGCATGCACAAGACGCTCACTGAAGAGTAAAGAACTCCCTGGGTTGTAGATTTGTTTTTGTTATTCTCATCCTGAGTTTAATAGAGACTGCCTCACTGTCATAATCAGAGACTGTTTGAATCTTACCACTGACAGATGTTTTATGGTCGGTGGCTTCAGATTTGCTGCACTGCTGATTTTCCATCAGTATGGATCAAGTAATGAGAAACTCTAAAAGAAAGTCTACCCTAAACTCATTTAAATAGTTGGAGTTTTCAAATGAAGAAATGAGAAAAGTGCTAATGATTGAATGTCACCTGCTATAAAAGTGTTTTTTTTTAGTTTAGAACTGCAGGCGTAAGTCTTTTATATTTTTATGAAACAGTCACTATATCCTGACAGTAGTAGGTCAGACAGATAATCTGTGAAAAAAAATCATGTTCCTCTTTATCCTCCTAGTGCTCCTTATAGAGTGCTCCAGGGATGATGTATTTTTGTAGGCCAACCAGGAAGTAAGCATCGCCCTGGGTTCCCTTTACAAAAAAACAATGGAATTTTTCTATTGGGTTTTAGATTATGGCAGAAAATAAGCTCTGTGGCAAACACACGTTTATGATACTTACACATTTGGTTCATCAAGATAACCTTCACAAATGAACACCACTATTGTGATTTTTGAAGTGTAAATGCAATCGGCAGAAGTAAAAAGTTAACGTTAGGCTATAAACGAAATACACCACGGTCACATTAAAGCGGAAATACACAACGAGGCGTGATGACGTTTAGTAGTCTCATTTAGCCAATTGTTAGCAACCGCCTTTTTCTAAGACACAAGCTTCAAAATTCACGAGTGGGGCATTTATTCATGTATTTTATGTCCTGGAACAAAATCTCTTCAGCTTGTGTTAACCACAGACCAAATTTCAGGCATCTAACCAAAAACCCATTCAATAAACCCATTGACTTCCAGACAAGGGAACCGGAAGTGCTTTTTGAGCGCTCATTGCTGTAGCACTCTATGGCATTTGAAAGATTTCGAAGGAAAACAACCAATCAGAGCCGAGGACTCTCTACAGCAGCTGTCAATCACTGCTCGAGAAACTTGTGAACTCCAATCAAATGGTCAAACTCAAATCAAATATGAATCAAGATTCTGTTAGTGTAATGCCTATTTCTCTCCTTAAATGTTTTCAGAAACATATTGTAGTGTACTGTTTAGCTGTAAAACGAGAAAGTTTGCTCCGGTGGTGCTTGGTTTTGGCTCGACTTGGTTTTCAACATGGCGGCAGGGTCACAAACTTTCTCATTGTACAGTACACACAAAGATGTTTCTGTACAATAACAGAATCTTGATTCATATTTGATCAGAGCTGTTTGATTGGAGTTTTGCAAGCAGTGATTGACAGCTGTTGTAGAGACTGCTCGGCTCTGATTGGTTATTTTCACTCAATCACAGTGGAATCTTGCAAATGCCATTAGGAGCACAGGAGGAAACAGAGGAGCATGATTTTTTTTCACATGTGTCTCATGTACCACTGTCAGAATATAGTGAGGGTTTTATAAAAATAACATTTTATCATATTTGCTCAAAGTTTCCCTTCTGCAGCTTTAACACAGCGTTTGTCTCCAGGCCTGTAGTGTTTTTACCTGTAATAGGACTTCTTACTGTGGCATATCCAGGAATGTGGAGTGCTCCCTTCTGCGTAAGCGCATGGATTTGTCCATTTCACATATAATAGAATTAAAGAAGGTCGGTTAGCCTAATAAAGTCCGACTGTGGGTCTGTGGTTGGGTGAATTGACTTGTATGTTTCCAATAGCGGGTCACTTTGTGTTTTATGAAAAACAAGTCTTTGGAAAAGTAATGTAGGCACGCTTGGCTCCAGCTTGTGCGTGAACACGAGCCATAGAAATACTTATATCTTAATTCTTTTTCCCTGCCCTTAAAAATGTTGAGCCCCTAACAGCTAATGACAGACTGAGCTATTTCTGCAGAGCAGGTGTCTGTGATTAAAAATTCTCCCGCCTGCAAACCATTCATATGTGTCTTGTTGGCATTAGTATATACTGTATGTTGTAAAGTTTGGTATAAAGACCTTCAAAACTTCAGAAAAAAAAACTGAATAACAGTGACACAAAGGCGTTACTTTGTGTGTGCCAAGCTGCAAGGTTTTAGGTGGAGGAATGTACAGAAACAATAAAAGTTTAGATATTGTTCAGCCAATTAACAGAGGGGGACCTCTTCTGTGTAAAGCATTGGGAAAGTGTTATTCTATTCCAATGCCTCAATAAAGACTGAATTGTTATGCAGGTCTGCATATTGTTGAGAAAGGACTTTTATGTGAACTTTATGTTTCTCATGTGTCACTGATACTGCTATGTAGTTTTTATACTGTATGCCTATTCTTGGAGTGAAATGGCCAACACTTTGTCAGACATTAAAGAGGAACTAATATGCTTATTTTCAGGTGCATACTTGTATTTAGGGTTTCTACTAGAACATGTTTACATGGACTTTTTTGGGACATTTTGCTGACTTTTGTTCTGACATGTTTCGGACATTTTCAGATTTTTTTTTGTTCCTTTTTTCTGACATATTTCTGACATATTCCGAACTGACTTGAACGTGACCGGCCCACTGTTGTGATTGGTCAACCGAACCAAATTCTTCAGACTCCGCTCCAGCTCTGCTCTAACTAGCTTTGTTTGATGGCATGCCAAACTAGCCGCTAGGCTAGTGTTAGTGTTATGTGTTGCTTGATGACATCACCACGTTACGGAAGAAAAGGCGGGAGTTCAAGCAAGACGTTTCAGGCAGTTCAGGATTTCCCTTGAACTCCCTTTGGCGAGGACTTTGGGCTTTGTAACTTTACAGACTTTTTACAGGCACAAAAAATGATATAATATAAGGAAAGAGCACAAAAGTATAATAGGTCCTCTTTAAACTATAATGTGTCTCTCAAATAATGAAGAGAAAGGCATCATGTCAGATGGTGGGTGGAAAATATGGTGCACAGCTTCACAAGAAGCACAAGTGAACATCAGAATGACTATTTTGTTTTAATAAGCATCGTTCAGAGAAATTTACAACCCCAGTAAATACGTTCTTACAAAAAAAATTGTATTGTATATCTCACCACTAGAATTTTGGTGCGATTTGAAAGAGGTTTTTTTCCCCTCACTCTCCAGTCTTTGTCTTTTTCCACTTACCAACAGGATTTTGCAGTTCAAGAACTTCCATCAACACAAAAGATCCAGCATGTGGAATCGGTTGATGCGGAGGAACAAGGCCAACCCCAGAGGTCTTACGAGCAACAGGAAAAGAATGTGCATGAGAAGGCGAGGCAACAGCATACGCCGAACAAGGCGGGCGGCGAGAAGAAATATGAACCATGTCCGAGGTGGAAGAATCTTGGTCTTGCGTCTCCGAGTGGGTATGTGATAATTCCTTTCGTAAGATGTGCCCTGAAATATCTACGTACTGTGCGTGGCGGGGATCCCTCTTGTTGAGGCGATGAGCTTTAGATGACAGCGATGCCAAGCCTTCGTCACACGTGCTCAGCGTGTCTGCCAGCAGTCACACATTATAAAGAGATGGTTATATGGTTTATAAATTTTAGGGCAAGTGAAAAGTATTCCTGACTACACAATGATCTGAGTTAATGGATACGTTCAGTGTGGAAACCCTTTCTGCCCAATTACAGACCGAAATGTTGGGAAAAAGTCTTAGAAACAATCCCAAAAAGATCTGTCACATATGGTCTTTGATTGATAAATAGATCTAGCAAGGGCTGAGCTGTTGCAGCTGTACCTTGTGATAACTATACCCATTTGAGGAGAAACTGGCTCCAGATAAAAGTATCTCAATTGCTAAAAAAAAAAAAAAAAAATGCCCGCTGAACCCTTGTCTTGAATTGTTAAATAATGATTATGTTAGAAAAATAACCATTTTCAAAATAGAAGCAGGCATAATGACTCTTATTTCACATCATTATAGTGAAGCAGGGGAAAAGAAACCCAGTGCGAGCTCTGGAGAGGAGAAGAAAAAGCTGGGACCAGGAGCCAAGAGCAAGATGAAAGCAGAATTCTCTGCGTCCTCTTTACCTGGACGCCTGTCCTCCCAGAAAATGTAAGTGTCCCAAATCAGTTCTCCTTCTGTCAGAATCTATAAGGACTATTTCCTTTTCTGTGGGGGGAGTAACATATACAAGATGTAGGAACTTATAAGAAGAGCTAAATGCAGCTGCACCTTGTGATAACTATTAGGGATGAGCATTATTAGTCGCCTTGTCAATCAAACTTTGCTACCCTTGCTAGTTGGCACAAGAAATACTAGTTGGTTAAGCTTATTATCATTTTATTAATATACACATTAAAATTACATATCGACATATACTGTCTCAACTGTTGCTGTTCTGAAATAGCAGCTGGGCTTTAGCTGTCAGTCTGGTTAGCTCAAAAGGATTGGCCGGCAGATTAGCTGTAATAATGTCATTTTTTTACATTCAAAGCTTTGATCGAGGTTTGCGACTGAAGCTATCACGTCACAAAAAAAAGAGGGGAAAAATATGATTTTGTCTTGTGGTTATATAAATATAATTTATGGTGCTGTTATGCTAGACTGCCCCGTTTATTCAGGTGTGTGCGAGCCAGTGAACAGTTTTTTGCCCGTAGTGAAGTTGTTTTTGAAAGACTAAACGCCAACAAATATTGATTGAAGCAGATTATTTTGTTAGATAAAAACATGTTGTGAATTTTGGAAATGATTACATCTATCTTTTTTCAATAATTTTGACTTATGGACTGAAGACTGAGACAATTAACGTTACAGAGACGATTGAGGGATGAGCACCACATTGCTCGCTTTGTGTGTGTTTGAAAATGATAGAAGGGAAGAGAAGGTGGAAGGTAATAAAACTTGCGCACTATGATACTAATGGTAGCAATGCCAAACCATTACTCTTCTTATACTACAGTCCCTGCTGGCGTTTCATCAACTATTACACTACACACAGGTTTGTTAGGTGAATTCCTTGACCGGGCGACTGGAGCGGACACTGGGAACATATTGATTTCCGCAGCATTTAGAATAGTATTTGGTTATTGTAAAATGTTATTAATGATTTCAAATGGCTTTTATACACAATGTTTAACCTTATACATGTAGATTAAATTGTGCTCAATTTTGACTGTGCTTAAAGGGGCCCTATTATGCTTTTGTTCTTTGTCCCTTTCCTTTAGTGTGTTATATAGTTTTTTGTGCACGTAAAAGGTCTGCAAAGTTACAAAGCACAAAGTCCACACCAAAGGGAGTTACTCTCCCCCACAGAAACACTGCTCCTAAACTGCCTGAAACGCCTTGCTTGAAGTCCCGCCTTTTCTTCCGTAACGTGGTGATGTCACCAAGTAACACATTTGCATAATACCTCTCAAGCGGCTAGTTTGGCACGCCATCAATCAAAGCTAGTTGGAGCGGAGCTGGAGCGGAGTCCGAAGAGTTTGTTTTGGTTGGCCAATCACACTAGAGTGGGCCAGCTGACCAATCAGAGCAGCGTTTCAGACAGAGGGTGAAAAGAGGTGCTGCAGCACAGCCGGTATGAGAAAAGTGACGAGTTTTTGACATTAAAGCATGTAAGCATGTTCTAGTAGAAACCCCAAAAGACAAGTTTGAACCTGACAATTAGCGTATGTCCCCTTTAAACTTCTGTTTAAACGTCAGGGAAATTAGTTGTTAAGAACATCCTTAATAATTATACCCATTTGAGGAGAAACTGGCTCCAGATAAAAGTATCTCAATTGCTAAAAAAAAAATACCCACTAAACTCTTGTCTCAAATTGTTAAATAATGATTATGTTAGAAAAATAAGCATTTTCAAAATAGAAGCAGGCATAATGACTCTTATATCACATCATTACAGTAAAGCAGAGGAAAAGAAAGCCAGTGCGAGCTCTGGAGAGGAGAAGAAAAAGCTGGGACCAGGAGCCAAGAGCAAGATGAAAGCAGAGTTCACTGGGTCCTCTTTACCTGGACGCCTGTCCTCCCAGAAAATGTAAGTGTCCCAAATCAGTTCTCCTTCTGTCAGTATCTTCAAGGACTAATTGTTTTTCTGCAGGGGTAATGACCTATACAAGATTTAGGAACTGATATGAAGAGCTAAATGCTGTTTTACCAGTGGAAAGTGTAACCTGTGTACCAAACAGGAACCTGTGTAAAGGCTTTTTCTTCCTCCGTCTCTTGGCAGCTACACCTCCAGACTTGCCAATGTATACAGACTGCTAGCATCATAAATTGACACTAGCCACTGTTCACTGATAGCATTCTTTGCAGCTCATCAGTTAGCGTACATGCATTAAAGACCCCAGGGTGCATTCGCTCAGTCACAGTCATGACTGCACACCACTCAGGACAGTGTGTAGGCCTGGCAGCTTTGTGAAGGTTCGTGTTTAGTGTGTTTCTTCCTGGAAAACACTCCCTCGTATCGGCCGGCTGCTTCTGATAATATGCTCCCCTGGAAATGCTATTTGTATGTACATGGGAACTGTCTCTCAGCGGCCCCATTTGAATATATACCAAATTTCATTGCTCCACAGCTCCCAATTTTCACGATAAGGCTATCCAAGTGGCCTGAGGAACTTTAAAAAGCCATCTGCACTTCTGTTTGCATCAGTAGCCTACTGTAGCAAGAGTCTGTATATGATGATGACGGCTCCAGTCCTCCCGTGACATTATTCCAGTCTTTACTTTCCTGCTGCTTAGATTCTGAGGAAGGTCAAACTTGACACTTGAGTTTCAAAATCATTAATGGGTCTCCTTGTGTGGGATGACCATGCTTTTTTTCCATTTAAAACACTGGAAAAGAGATTATATTCCATCCCTTTGTCTGGCTTTGTATTGTCTACTTATTCCACTATCCCACACCTTTTGTAGATTGTTATCTGCGGTCAAAAGTGCACTGTTATCTGCTCTTTTTTTGGGTTCAGTAAGACCCCAGCGGTATCCCTGCCTGTGGACGCCTTCAGCGAGAGTTCATCCGAGAGTGAGGAGGAGGAGGAGCAGCCAGAGCGCCGTGCGGACAGTCACACAGACCTGCCTTCTGAATACTGGCAGATCCAGAAACTCGTCAAGTACCTCAAGGTATGTAGGTAACGTTACCTTGCACGCCACTGTTTCCCTCCTCTGATGGATTTCAACCCAACAATAGCTATTTGTACAGGGAGCTGTACTACTGCACGCCACAACTGACAGGAAACAATAAAGTCCATGCTCTTTTCCTGTCATCTGTTCAAGAATTTTGATGCTGTCCTGAGTCGGTATTCAAATTTCAAAAACCTCCACAGAGTTGCGAGTAGGCGCAGGAGAACTTAGCTGGTATCATGAAAGGTAATTTTCCAATCAAATAATCCCACCTGTCTGTTTTGCCTCATATCAAGGTGCCACTCAGTAAAAAAAAAAAGAGGATGAGAGGATGTCAGATTAAATAAAGCATATTTTTAGCGGCGCTTTTTTAGGAAGATGCTTATTGAAGTGGTTGGCTCGGCTCGTGGATTCCTGGTTTCTGACACAGGCCTGTTTGGTTGCACATGCGAGCCAAGGCACAGGGGAAAGAGCTGTCTGGCGGCACTGCAGCAGCTGTACACACTGTTCGCCCTCACCGCAGAAGCATCGAAATGAAGCGCGCCTGTGATAGGTCTGACAGGGCATATGGTGAATATTAATGTGTCAAAACATGGAAGGAAAAGAAAAGAGGATAGAAGCGCCACTGACCCAGACTGGCTGGGAATACCTCCGACCACTTGACTTCAGAGATTACCTCTACCTCACTCAGTGGTCCCTATTATCTATTTATCTGGACAGTATCATTCAGACAGATTATATTAAAACAGACTGCGTTTACTTTAGTTTGACAGGAATCGTTTTTTTTTGCACGTTGCAAACCTGTCCCCTTCTATTTAACAGCAAAAATACCTTTAATGCTGCTTCAAATTAAATGGGTTAATGTTATTTCAATGTGTAATAATAGTCTACATTATAATTTGTGTTCTGCATTCACAGTGCAAAATCGTTTATAGAAAACACTGCTGTTAAGTTTAACTCTAGATATTTTTAGCTTAGCAAAATAGAATATAATGGAAGGAAATTCCCACTCTGGAAGCAGGCTGTTACTCCTTTCCAGAAAGGAAAAAAAGAAGATGTAAATGATATGATGGAGGCAAATTCAGATAAAAGAAAAACCCTCACTGGTTTGTATATTTTGTACTTTTCAGTGGGATTGTGGCGTGCGCTTTAGGTTTGTCTGTGTGCTCCTGCTTCAACAAGATGCAGCGCTGCAGTAACCAACATGTCCCAGCGTTCTATCTGTCTGGAAACCACACAGCGCAGTTATTTATGGGGTTTGTCCAGTAGTCATTTTATAATATCATTACCATCAGACGTTGAAACTCGCCACGAGCCAAGTTAAATATCTGTTTTATTTTAGGAGGAGATCTTTTTTCCCCCCTCGTTCCCTCGCACTATAGACAGCCGTTTGTACTCGAGGAAGTTTAACACTTTCATAAAGCGACACATGGATGTTCTGTTTTGTGTTTTAATGATATTTATGTAGGAGTGTTTGCCGAGGGTTCCGATGTGTTTGTTTTTGTACTTGTATGACTGGAGATCTGTGCCTGTGAAATGGTAACATGGTCTCTTGCAAAATCCAGAATGAAGATTTCAGTCTGTGTCTATAGCAAGCATGGGTTTATATACAGTTTGTGTGTGTTTGTGTGGCTGTACATACAGCATGTCTGTAACACTTTCCTTACTCCAGTCTGTAATGCATCAGTGCCACAGTAGAAGCAAATATTTGTATTATACTTTATATTTCAGCATATCTTATAGGCTGTGTTCTGCAAATATATAGTTATATGTACAGCCTATAGGCCTTCAGTAAACCAGACTGGAAACAAGACAAGCTAACAGCTTTGCTAAAAAAGACTGGTAAATTAAGCCAGTGGTTCTCAACCAGGGGTCCAGGGACCCCATGGGGCCCGTGAGGGAGTTCCAGGGGGGTCCCCAGAAAAATATGGAATAGTTTATTTTCACTATGTAATTCACAATAGAAGTAAGTCCAACTATTCTGATCATAGGTTTCACTTCCTCACAGTTATCTCCTCAACTGGAGTTGACAACTACAGAATTCTGGTCTTAATCATAACTAACAACCCAAATATTTTCAGATGGAGGTCCCTGAAGAGAAATCTTATTAAATCAGGGTCCGTGATTTAATGTATATTAATTTTGATGGGTCCTTGACACGAAAAAAGTTGAGAACTACTGAGTTTGGCAACTAAGCCACAAAATGTAATTTATTATTTATTTTGTCTCAGTTTAAATGAAGACAGCATTCTCCAGCTGCTATCAGTTAGGTCGGCCTGTGGCTTTCTAAACATAAAACAATTTTGATATTCTCGCAGATGTAAATATTGTGTCTGATTCACGATATGTTAGTAGTAAATACAGCAGTGGGTAGAATTGGAGCAAATGTGATTAAAAAAAGTTGTTTTTGTAAAATGGTCACTATACCCTGACAGTAGTGCATGAGACAGGTAATCGGAAAAAAAATCATGTGCCTCTGTGTCCTCCGGTGTCCTCCGGTGTCCTCCTGTGTCCTCCTGTGCTCCTAATGGCATCTGCAAAATTTCATAGACCGGAGGAAAACAACCAATCAGAGCCGAGCTGGAGCCTTGCTGTCTCTGAGCAGCCGTCAGTCACTCACAAACTCCGATCAAACGGTCAAACTAGGCAGCGCTGATCAAATATGAATCCAAATTCTGTTACTGTAATACATATTTCTCTCCTCAAATGTTTTCAGAAACATCTTGTAGTGTACTGTTTAGCTGTAAAATGAGAAAGTTTGTGACCCAGCCGCCATGTTGAGATGAGTTGAGGAAATACCAAGCACCGCCCACCAGCCTCATTTTACAGCTAAACAGTACACTACAAGATGTTTCTGAAGACATTGCCAAGAAATAGGCATTACAGTAACAGAATATTAATTCATATTTGATCAGCGCTGCCTAGTTTGACCGTTTGATCAGAGTTCGCGAGTGATTGACAGCCAATAGGAACGCTCTTTCTCTGAAATTACCTGTGATTGGCCGGAGTCTCCTGTCACGGGCTAGATTTTTTAAAGCCTGAAAACAGAACCATGAGGAGGTGCAGAAGTCTAGCTTACTCTCAGAATACATGAATTACAATATGCTGAAAGGTTATTATGGAATGTTTGCCCAATGATGCCAAAAATATTCTACCTACTGCTGCTTTTAACCAGACTTGAAACAAGACAAGCTAAGTAACAGCTTTGCTAAATAGACTAAAGGGTTGTTTTACTAGGACTGAATAACTTCACATGGTACGTTAAGAAACTAGGCCACAAAATGTAATTTGTTATTTATTTTTTATTATTTTGTCTTAGTTTAAATAAAGACAACATTCTCCAGCTGCTATCAGTTAGGTTGGCTTGTGGCTTTTCTAAACACAAAACAAATTTAATATTCTTGCAAATGTAAATATTGTGTCTGATACACAATATGTTACTAGTTAACTGATAAACATTCAAATATTGAGTGTTCAGAATTTACTGTTTTTGTTTTGTACATAGCAGATGGCTTTTTCTCATCTTTTCAGAACAGCCACGATGACATAATTCACCAGACTGCTTTCAAAAAGTGGCACAATCAGTGCAGCCTTTCTCCATTCGTCTTTCTTTTAATCTAAGTTTACCTTAAATGTCAAAATACTGCAGATAAACAAGTTGAGCTGCGTCCTTGACACACATGGTATTGTGTTCAAGCCCTCATTAAGGTTGCTCCCCCTCTGCTGGCCAGTCACAGTACTGCTGCCCTGCTCTCCCCTCATGAGAACCATTCTACTAATTGCTACACTAAAACTAATCCTGTCTCCAATGTACAAGAGCCAGTATCAGCTCATTTCCTCAACAGAAGTGAATTTGTAGCTAATTAAGTTATCAGTAGTTAAGCATTTTTTTTTATGCTCGTTTTAACGACTACAGCACTCAATTAAAACATTTAATTTTTAGTACTTGTAAAGCATTTACAACATGAGAATTTACTTACAAGAATAATTACATCATGTCATTCTGATGAGTTAAGCAAGTTTTCAATTCACAGACCCGACTAGACGTTTGCTCAGCATGCCCTGCACTCATTTTATGACATAAAGGCCTATTAAGTGATCAAGTTTTATGTTATAGGAGATCCTATGTCAAATATGAAGCACGAAACAACCAGTAATCATTCATTCTATCCCTACAGTACCTTTCCCATAATAGAGCAGGAGATTGTGTTTGTTCTTGTCATTAGTAGCCTTCCCTCTAAGTCTGCTGTAGACTGCAGAGAAGTATGAAACCTCATGCATCCTCTATGGCTCGACCTCTGCCAAGACTCCGCTACTTCCCTCTTACACTAAGCTCTGTGAAGCGCTGGCAGTGGCCCGAGTCCACCTGTCACCAGTCCAGCATTACAGACATACACTCTTATGTATCTGAGCACTTATACTCAATGTGCACGTTTACCACTGCTGGCATGAAGTCCAAGCCAAACATACACTCGTGCACAAACAAAACGGTATTAAGAGAAGGGGTCAACAGGGTATCATTGACAGCCCTTTTAACCTCGTCCCTGCTCCCACATGCTCAGTGCTGTGATTTATAGGCCTGGAGTGGCTCATGCAGGGCAGTCTGTGTCTGCCGAATCCAGCCTGCTGCTCCAGAGGAACCAGACAGGAATAAGACCTCCATTCAGTAGTGGGGAAAGGCATCAGCTATTTAGTAGGTCAGGCCCAGACACCTGCAGTAAAGGAAGAGACGAAATGCGTAAAGCATCTTTAAGTGGCTGATATTGAGTTCACCTCATGAATGGAATTTGATCCCTCACACCGCTTAATCTCTTCTAAATCAATTTCTAATTATGTAATTCCGTCAGACGAGGCGATAAAGCATTTATACAACTATCTTTAATCATCACTAGATGAGCTGCCATTAAACTGCTGATTAATGAGTATTATCTACCTAAATAGCATGCTGCAAATTCCAGAGTGGTACTCCTATAAATTGTCTTAATGGGATGTGTTATTGTAGAGGTGACTGTAGTTGCTATTTAGGGATATTTTTGCCGTATATCCTGTCATTAGATATTCAATCAGACTTAATGTGTCTAACACATTTTCTGTCACTTTTTTTCCACACATGGCTCAATGGAAGGCAATGTCAATTTGTGGGTGTGTCTGACTTTGGTCCAGACTTACTTTAATCTCAATAACTATTGGATAGATGAACTTTTGTCTAGACATTCATAGTCCCCAGAGCAGACTTTGGCGATCCCCTGACTTTACCTTTTACACCACTATGAGGCTGACATTTGGTTCAGAATGAAATATCTTAACAACTATAGGATGGATTGCTGCAAAATGTGCTATAGATATTCATGGTCCCCAGGGTATAAATTCGAATGACTTTGGTGATTCTCTGACTTTTTGTTTAGTGCCACAAACAGGTTAGCATTTTCACTTTTTCAGGGAAATAGCTTGACATCTACTGGATGGATTGGCACCAAATTTTGTTCCGTCATTCATGGTTTCCAGAGGATGAGTCCTAATGACTTTGGTGATCCTCTGATTTGTCCTCTAGCGCCACCATGAGGTTGACATTTTTGGTTCAGAGTGAAATGTCCTGTCAACTATTGGATGCATTGCTATCAAATTTGGTGCAAATTTGGACATTCATGTTCCCCAGAGGATGGATCCTACTGACTTTGGCGATCCCCTGACTTCTCCTCTTGCACAACTATGAGGCTGACGTGTGGTTCAGAGTGAAATGTCTTGACAACTATTGGATGGATTGCTGCAAAATCTGCTACAGATGTTCAAGGTCCCCAGAGGATAAATTCGAATGACTTTTGTGATCCTCTGATTTTTCCTCTAGAGCCACCATGAGGTTGGCATGTTTGGTTCAGAGTGCAATGTCTCTACAACTATTGAATAGATTGCTATCAAATTTGGTACAATTTTGGTCTCTCTTTTGTTGTTTATTGCTGAATCCCAGAAAAGTGGTGTTTTGTTGTTGTTGATGAACTCTGGACTGTTTATTTTTTGTGAATATTATTGGGACTTGGCTGTAAGCGACATTTTCTTTTGTTGAGTGTGGTTTTACACTATACCTCCAATACACTGTCTCATATTGAACTGAATTTGCATTGTTGCTCTGATTATTGCTTGATAATTTGCGTGCATTCTGTCTGGTAGGTTCATGACAGTGTATGGAGCACTGATTCATGTATCCATGTGGGGGATTGACCTTAAAAAAATCTCAAACATTAAATTGTTGGACAAAATTCCATCTGGCATCCCAAGAAAATATAGGTAATCTGCTACACCACGAATCAATTAATTTCCCCCTAATTTACTGAAATGGCATTACATTTGGTGAAGAGCACATTATGACTTACTTAGGACTCGAAACACAAAGTTTAGGACTTGAAACTTGACTTAGGTCCAATTTACCAAGACATTCATCATTCATTGTTAGCAGTAGCAAATGTCTTAAACGGTGGAAGCTCACTTGGGTTTATGAAGCAGATCCGTAAAGATTTCATTTGGTTTTTAAAGGACTAAATAAAACACATCACAGATTATGTTTCCTAATGTATTGATTAAAAGAAAATGAACTTAGTACTAGTATTACATATTGATAATTGAAATGCCAAGCCACACAGGTCATGGCATACAGTGTCTATGCAGAGTTAACATATCCCCGCCAAGGCTTTGCACAGATATAAAACCACTTTTTGAATTTCTTGTTCAGAGGTCGAATAGTGGTTGAATTGGTTCCACTTTGAGCATCTGCCCCTATCATGCTCAGAGTCAAAGATCTTTCACCATAAAAGATTGTCAGATGTTGTCAATGTTTTAAAGAATGTCGACAATACTTCAAGACCAAAGCTAACAAAAATGAAAGCACATGATCTGTTTTCTGTTCTCCCTGCTATCACTCCGAAACATAGCTTTTTTCGTTGTTTTTACAAGGTACGAACCTCGCCTGCCGAACCCTTTGAAGAGTGAGAATGGAGGAGACAAAGGAAGCCGTAGATCCACTGCTGTTAATGGGCAAATGGTTCACATTTAGGCTCGCATCATGATATGGAGAACACATGTGGCCGTTATCCTGCTGTGTCAGAGCACTGCTTTGTGAGGGAGATATGATCAAACACCGCTTTAGATTCTGGTCTATAGGTCTACGCTGATGAGCTGGCCCCTCCAACAGCTGCATGAAACAGATTACTGCTCCAGGTTTCTATATAGTGATGGGCTATTTTCTACTCATATGGGTAGCTGAGAGCAAGACATGTTACATTCTTATGTTTGGATGAAATAATAGGATGTTCCTGACATCTCAAATTGTTTGCAAAGTGTGCAACTAATAAAGGCTTACGAAGCTGGAAACGGTAGAGGCGGCCTTGAATCCACTAGATGAGAATTCTATCTGTGGTTAACCACTGCGAAAAAAAGGAGTAATATATGATTGTTCACTTGCCAGGAGATCTTGGACGGGACGTTTCAGTGTCACATATCAAAGCCATGTAAGCAGGTCTAGTATTACAGCAGCTAACTGTTGCATTTGCGTGCCACGAGCTTCTGTTTTATCCGACTAACGATTTTTTTTCCCCGTCTCATGATCAAAACCATTGCATGTCAACAAAGTTTGTTATGCAACTGCGTATGATACAGACTAAATATGGATGGTAATATAAAAAACACCATCTCTGCCTGACTGGACTGTATTTTGACCATCTCCAAGCACTAACCCTAAGACTGGTATTTTAAGTGCCGTAATGCTGTCAACATTCATCCACAGCTAGGACATTATGTGGATTTATGCATTGTGAGGGGAATCTGGAAAAAGACAAGTATTTGAACACTAAATTTAGGAAATAAAAGTCAAATTGGGTCAAGTTCTGCCACTCCCACACATGTCAGGATTTGACAACACATCAACAGTTTTATATCTGTGTATTTTTTTCAGTGAACATATTGTAGTTAATGTGGGGTTAGACAGAATGTTTTTGGCATCATTGGGCAAAAATTACAACTTTTCAGCATATTGTAATTCGAGTGTTCTGATTCAAGACTCAGGCTTTAAAAAATCTAGTACGTGACTGGAGACTTCGGCCAATCACAGGTAATTTCAGAGAGAGAGGGAGCGTTCCTACTGGCTGTTCATTCAACGGAGGCAGCTGTCAATCACTCGCGAACTCCTGTCCGGTCAAATGGTCAAACTAGGCAGCGCTGATAAAATATGAATTAATATTCTGTTACTTTAAAGCAGCAGTGGGTAGAAAAGGAGCAAATATGATTGGAAAAAGTTATTTGTATAAAACGGTCACAATATCTTGACAGTAGTGCATGAGACAGGTAATCTGAAAAATAAAAAGAATGTTCCTCTGTGTCCTCCGTTGGCCTCCTGTTGTGCCTTCAGTTTTGGGGAACTAGCGCCCCCTCCTGGGCCTTTTTATTTCTCGCTTATTTTGACATGCACTTTGACCCGGAACCGGAAGTCGGCCATTTTAGTTTCAGAATGCAGCCACATTTTCGCTAATTGGTCTCAATAACCATCTGCTGTAATCCTTCCTTTTGTTTATGCCTTCGAAAGCATCGTCTGTAAGTATTGATTTAGCACAGACCATAGAACAGTATCTTGATGATATTTTTGTGAAGTATATTTTATAAAGCCTTATTTTGATACTTGCTAGTTTAACCACATGTCATTGTCATTTATTGTTCTATATTGACTACTATCATACACAGTATCATACAGTTAGAGAATGTATGTGAAGTTTATACTGTAACGAATAATTTGATTATACATTTACTGATTGTACTCTTTGTTTATGTCTTCAGTTTCACTCCTATTCACACTGTATATGAGGGTGCCGCCCAATAAAGTACCAGGAGCTTGGACGCTATATCCTGACTCACGTATTCATTTGAATGGAGTTTGGCTTACTGCTGAATTGTGTACCTACGCACACACACAAGGAGAGCAGGACAGTGAAAAGACGGATACGCAGCTGGCTAACAACACTACAGCAGCAGATCGCAGTGAGTAACAGACATCATGGACGGAAAGGACATCCAAGGCTCTACACCAAAGGAAACACAGAGCTTACGAGATGGAGCATCGGTCAACAGTTCCCAACATTCTGTTTCGACTCGATCATCTCGATCATCGGTCAGTGCTGCAGCAGCACGAGCAAGAGCCAAGGCAGAGGCTGCACGTGCACGTGTTACATTTGCAGAGAGGGAGATTGCCATTAAAGTGGACAAAGCTAGACTAGAGGCTAATCTGGATGCCCTGCATCTTGAAAAGGAGGCTGCAGCTGCTATCGCCCAGGCAGAGATATTGGAGGCAGCAGCAGAGCATGAGGGTGAGGAGCTTCACAACAGGAAAAGCCACCCAATAACAGTACAAGGCACACATGAACGTGTGAGTGACTATGTCAGGGACCAAGCCACACGTATTAGCCAGCAGTCTGAGTCAGCTTTAAACGTACCACATGAGCAACACTCGAAGCAACCGATTAGGCTTACATCTCAAGATTCTCAGAAGGTTTTGGAGGAAGATGGCAACCAGTATGCTGTAGGTCATGCCAGTCCCACGCCATTCAACTTACAACAAAGGTCAGAGACACCCCAGACCTCACAGATACCTCACAAATCTCACTCATCTGTCCAGCTACAGAGCATAAATGCCCCCCACGTTAAAAAAGAGGCAATACTACAAGGACCAGGCAGTGACATTTGGCATCAAAGGCCCAGGTCTAATGCCCCTCAGTATGCAGCTACGTCACATGCAGGACGTTATCCAGAGTCTTCAGTTATGATGGATATGGCAAAGTATCTGGCACGCAAAGAGCTTGTGAGCACCGGCCTATCACACTTTGATGACCGTCCAGAAAACTATAGAGCATGGAGGTCATCTTTTCTCAATACAATAAGAGACTTGGACATTACTGCTGGTGAAGAGATGGACTTGCTGTCAAAATGGCTTGGTAAAGAGTCCTCAGAATATGTCAGGCGTTTGAGGGCAGTTCATATAAGCAACCCAGAAGCAGCTTTAAAAATCACCTGGGACAGGCTTGATGAATGTTACAGCGCTCCTGAAGTCATAGAAAGTGCTCTTTTTAAGAAGCTGGACAGCTTTCCCAAGATCTCAAATAAGGACAACTACAAGTTAAGAGAACTAGGGGACCTGTTAACAGAGCTACTCTCAGCTAAGGAAGATGGCTATCTACCAGGCTTGGCATACTTGGACACCGCACGCGGCATCAGCCCCATCGTGGAAAAGCTGCCATACGGCTTACAGGAGAAATGGATTTCTCAGGGATCAAGGTATAAGGAGGAGTATCATGTCTCTTACCCCCCTTTTTCTTTCTTCACTCATTTCATCTGCCACCAGGCTAAAATAAGAAATGATCCCAGCTTTGCACTTCTGGGCAACAGATCTCCTCAGAGTGAGGAACCTCCCTTAAAGCGCTCAAGTTTCAGAACCCCAGTGTCTGTGCATACGACTAATGTCTCCCCTGTTGCAACTTGGAATGAAACAGCATCTAAAGATGATCTAGCTAGACACTGCCCCATCCATAACAAGCCCCACCCCCTGAGGAAATGCCGTGGCTTCAGATTGAAAACCATTGAGGAACGGAAAGCCTACCTGAAAGAGCAAGGGATCTGCTTCAAATGCTGCTCATCATCTTCGCATCTCGCCCGCAACTGCAAAGTCACATTGAAGTGTGATGAGTGCACCAGTCACAGTCATCTTACGGCTCTACATCCTGGTCCACCTCCATGGGCATTCAAGGCCTTCAACACCCCATCAGAGGACGGCGGGGAGGAGGAAGAGGAGGATACTTCGTCAGCACCAGCTGTGAATTCTCTGCGTACTGAGGTTTGTGGTGGCAGCCTTATGGGAAAGTCCTGCTCTAAGATCTGCCTCGTCAAGGTCTATCCTACAGGGCACCATGAGAATGCTGTCAGGATGTATGCTATGCTCGATGACCAGAGCAACAGATCATTAGCCAAGTCAGGGTTTTTTGATCTGTTCGGCATCCACGGTGGTACATTTCCCTACACTTTGAAGACATGCGCCGGCACGAGGGAGAGTTCAGGCAGAAGAGCGACTGGCTATCAGATTGAAGCACTGAATGGTGGAGTCAGCCTTAAACTCCCAACACTGATTGAGTGCAATGACATTCCAGATAATTGTGAAGAAATCCCAACACCTGAGGCCGCTCTCCATCACCCCCACCTCAAGAGCATTGCGGCTGAGATCCCAGCTCTAGATCATAAAGCCCACATCCTTCTTCTGCTTGGGAGAGACATTCTTGCAGCTCACAAGGTGAGGCGGCAGATCAACGGTCCTGGCAACACACCTTTCGCTCAGAAGTTAGACCTAGGATGGGTCTTGGTGGGTGATGTATGCTTGGGGAATGTCCATAAGCCTACAGTTCACAGCTTTAAGACAAACATCCTAGAAAACGGAAGACCGTCACTGTTCAGACCATGTACAAGTCATGTCCACCTCAAAGAAAAGGTTGATTCCAGCTCGCTGCATAGTCTCTCTCAAGGTCGCTGGAAAGGTAGAATGGATGAAGACACCCTTGGGCTCACTGTTTTCAAGAGAACAGTAGATGATGATGAGCGTGCACTCTCCATAGAGGATGAACACTTTTTAAAGATCATGGATGAAGAGGTTTTCCAGGACGAGTCCAACAGCTGGGTGGCGCCTCTGCCATTCAGGTCTCCAAGGCCACCTCTGCCAAACAATCGAGAGCAAGCTGTGACCCGTCTCTCTTCTCTACGGCGCACACTAGAGCGAAAGCCAAAGAGGAAAGAGCAGTTTGTTGCTTTCATGCAAAGGGTATTCGACAACAACCACAACAGAGTTCATAGAATTCGACAATCTACACAGCCAAGGCAGTGGCAGTATGTACCCACGGAGCATAATCCTGCCGATCATGCTTCCAGGTCTGTTCAGGCCTCTGAGCTCACCAATTCCAACGGGCTCACAGGACCAGTGTTCTTGTATGAACCACACAAAACCTGCAGTGAACAGCAGTGGCGTCAAGTGCAGAGCTTAGCCAACCAGTTTTGGCCTCGCTGGAAGCGAGAATATCTGCAGACCCTGCAAGTTCATCACAAATGGCAAGAGTCATGTCCTAACATCGAAGAAGGCGACATTGTGCTGCTGAGAGACGTCAAAGCAGCCTGAAATGACTGGCCTATGGTACTCGTTACATGCACCTTTCCCAGCGATGATGGAAGAGTTCGCAAAGTAGAGCTCAAGGTGACCAAGCAAGGGTCAAGCAAAAAGTTCCTCAGGCCTGTATCTGAGATCATTCTCCTTCTGAAAAAGTAGGACTGAGACCCTTTAATTGTTGTTCAGTTATCTATATGTGGCAACTTTACAGATACCAGGCGGGGAGTGTTGTGCCTTCAGTTTTGGGGAACTAGCGCCCCCTCCTGGGCCTTTTTATTTCTCGCTTATTTTGACATGCACTTTGACCCGGAACCGGAAGTCGGCCATTTTAGTTTCAGAATGCAGCCACATTTTCGCTAATTGGTCTCAATAACCATCTGCTGTAATCCTTCCTTTTGTTTATGCCTTCGAAAGCATCGTCTGTAAGTATTGATTTAGCACAGACCATAGAACAGTATCTTGATGATATTTTTGTGAAGTATATTTTATAAAGCCTTATTTTGATACTTGCTAGTTTAACCACATGTCATTGTCATTTATTGTTCTATATTGACTACTATCATACACAGTATCATACAGTTAGAGAATGTATGTGAAGTTTATACTGTAACGAATAATTTGATTATACATTTACTGATTGTACTCTTTGTTTATGTCTTCAGTTTCACTCCTATTCACACTGTATATGAGGGTGCCGCCCAATAAAGTACCAGGAGCTTGGACGCTATATCCTGACTCACGTATTCATTTGAATGGAGTTTGGCTTACTGCTGAATTGTGTACCTACGCACACACACAAGGAGAGCAGGACACCTCCTGTGCTCCTAATGTTATCTGCAAGATTTCACAGAACGGAGGAAAACAACCAATCAGAAGTGATTGGTGCTTGATATTTCCTCAACTGATCTCAACATGGTGGCAGGTCACAAACTTTCTCATTTTACAGCTAAACAGTACACTACAAGATGTTTCTGAAAACATTTGAGGCGAGAAATTGGCATTACAGTAACAGAAAATTGATTCATATTTGATCAGCGCTGCCTAGTTTGACCGTTTGATCGGAATATGCGAGTGATTGACAGCTGCTCAGAGACGGCAAGGCTCCAGCTTGGCTCTGATTGGTTATTTTCCTCTGGTCTTTGAAATCTTGCAGATGCCATTAGGAGCACCGGAGGACACAGAGGCATGTGATTTTTTTTTCAGATTACCAGTCTCATGCACTACTGTCAGGATATAGTGACCGTTTTATAATTTTTTTTTTACATTTTTTTTATCATATTTGCTCCAATTCTACCTATTGCAGCTTTAAGTGGCAATAAAACCTAATCAGTCTTCCGCCCGATGTGGGTTGAGGGGCTTAGAACAGATTCCCCCCTCAAAGCACTTGTAGACTTATTAGTGTTGTAGCTACTAAGTTGCCAATTGCTGGGGTGCCGGTCTAACATGATATGTGTCTTTATAGCAACTGTCAAAACATATGCCTGCCTTTGAAATGCTTACTCATCATTAGTTTCAGTGCTAATAGTGTTCTTTTTCATCTTAGGGGTGACGTCTAATGGTTTCTGAGCTTGGCGCTGTTGTCAGAGCCCAGTGCTCTGTTAGCAAATAATTTCTTTCCATCAGTGTTTACCACCACAAAGCTAAACACTTACCAGGATGTGGTATAAACAAAGCAGCCCCAGTAGGAGTGGTCTTACGGGGGGGGAAACAACAGAGGGAGAGGGAAGGAGTTTCGCCTCCTCCTCCCTTTTCCAAATGTCTGCTTAATGTTTAATTTTCTTTCTCCCCCTCTCTTCCTTTTTGTCTTTCATTCATTCATGTTTGGCAATTATTATTTCAGGGAGGCGACCAGACGGCCACTGTGCTCACTCTGTGCGCCATGATGGACTTTAATTTGATGCAGGAGACGTGCCAACTGGCCATCCGGGATGTAGGTGGCCTTGAAGTCCTCATTAACTTGCTGGATACAGATGAAGTCAAATGCAAAGTGAGTAGCCGTGCCAAAGCTGGACCTGGATGGCCTGCAGGCATAAATAGAGCCGGCCGTATGTGCCAGCCTGTGTTTTAGTTACAGAAACACTAGTGCTGGGTAGAGAGCATGCCTTTAAAGACACAGGGTAGCAATTATTCTCCAGTGTGCCTAATGACTTGTGGGTGCTTTTTAATCCTGATTTTATTACGGCTTTTTGTCCTTTCTATTTTTAGTAGAAATGTGGGTAAATGTTTGGATACTAGATATCGCTGTTAGCACAGATGGAGGCCTCATGTTGGCATAGATGCAACAGCTTCTTGTCCATAAAACAAACCTATCATTTTTAAAATAACTTACTGAGTGTGAACGTTTATTGTGTGTGTGTTTTTAGATTGGATCTCTGAAAATCCTGAGAAAGATAAGTCACAACGTGCAAATCCGTCGAGCCATTGTTGACATGGGAGGTCTGCAGAGCATCGTGAAGATTCTGGACTCACCAGTCAAGGACCTCAAGGCCTTAGCTGCTGAGACCATCGCTAACGTGGCCAGGTTCCGCAGAGCAAGGAGAACCGTCAGGCAATATGGCGGTATCAAAAAACTGGTGAGCATAAGCACAGAAAACTTTAAATTCAGGTTAGTGTGACATAAAAAAAAAATGGATTAAAAAATCTCTGTAATGCCAATGTGAAGAGCAGCAGGAGAGAAACTGCAGACCAGAACTTGATCTTTCTGTATTGGTGTTAATGAAAAAATGTTATGTCCTACCAGGGTGTTCTCACTCCCAACTTGTCAAATATGGTAGCTTGATCTGTGGCCCTTGATGTCAAACTGTGACGCTCCACATACCCCTCTAGCATTAGTTTTGGACATAAAGGGCTGGTTCTAGTAGCCATAGTAATTATGATGCAAGTAAAGGAGGAAGTCAGTTGACGTAGTATAAAGAGTGACAGTCAGTGTAGGGAGGAATGTTGGAGAGGATGGATTGGTCAAATAAACACAGGTCTTTCACCCATAGACCGTTGTGTCCCGTGCATAGCCTGTATATAAGTGGACGTAGTCACCGTGACGTTACCCGTTGATTTATGGACTGCTGTTTTGGAGCCTCTTTGTCATTTTTGCTGTGGCCATCTTGTTTTTTTTTGCAACCAGAAGTGACACGGTAAACACGGGTGGAGTTAAGTACACCCGAGCGCTGAATAAGACATTTTTAGACTACCAAAATGTCACAATTACCTTTCATGAACTGTAAACACACTGTGAAAGGGTTAAAGCTCTGAGACTAAAACACGGACAACTTCCCAGACCGGTCAACGCCATGGTTGCGACCTGTCAAACACAAGGTAGCCACACCCTAAAGCATCCCTTGCTTTATGGTCTATTTGACTCTAAATGGGACCATTATTTACTAAATGAACATCATGCTGTATTGAAGAAGACTTGAAACTATCGATTGAAACCATAAACTCATGTTTACAATGTTTACTGAGGTAATAAATCAAGTGAGAAGTAGGCTCATCTTCTCATAGACTTCTATACAATCAGACTTCTTTTTTGCAAACAGAAGAGTCGCCCCCTGGTGGCTATTAAAAAGAAAGCAACTTTAAGGCACTTCAGCATTGGCTTCACTTTTCAGACCTGGAGGTTGCCCACTGGTCCTGTGTGAAACCAACTTACTGTGTGTGAAACTGACTTATTTCAACTTACGTTACGTTCTTAACTTATGTAACGTTAACTTACGTCACATACGTAACATACCTAACTTACGTACGTATCTTAAGTTACATAAAAAATATACTTATTTTAACCCAAAATCTATTTTAATCTTTTCCTAAACCTAACCAAGTTGTAACGTACTTGCCTCACGTCACGTACGTAACATTCAACCAAGTGTTGAAGTCTATTGGACTACACTGCATGTTTAAAAATTAGGCTAAAGGATTATCCAGTGCTTTAAAAAAACAAAACGCCAAGAGGTCCTGACCAAGGTTATAATAGTTTTGAATTTTGAAAGGCAATATCATTTAGGGTTGAGTTCAGTTTTGGTCGTTAATCGTTTTTATATTAGTTTCAGTTTACAAAAATACTTTTCACTGCTTATTTTCATTTTAGTTTCAGTTTTAGTTTATTATAATAACCCTCATCCTGGAGTTGGGAGTGAGAACGTGTTGGTCCTATGGTGGCAGATTTTCCATTAAAACACTTGTCTATTTATGCCTGTGTCAGCCAGTTTGTGATTTAGTACTTTGTACTACACAGACATCTTGGAACCTTTGGAAAAACAGGACGGTGCCTTATTGCGATGTGATCCACAAATTACTATACTATTATGTTTAAAGCGTAAAAACACTTATCCAGACTTTGCCGAACTACGTTTTGATGCGCAGCAAATCAATCACCCATTCAAGCCCTGTTCGCACTGTACGTACTTGCCAGATAGTGGTTTATCCATCCTTTTTCACCCAGTCTTTGAAAACAGCAGCGTGGGTGCTGTGGTAAAACAGATAGAATGTCCCCTACATCCTCTGACCTGCATTCATGTTTGTTGACAGAGGGACCTGTGATTAAAGCCTCCATGCCTTGTATATTTTCCTCAGCCCCAAATCGGATGTTCTCATGTGCAAGTCACTCATGGAGGCAGATTAATTTCACGCTATGCTGTGAGACCACCTTTGAACTGTGCTGCGTGTAATAGCTTTGCCTGCTCTGTCTCACTGGCCAGGAACTTTGGATTAGAACACTGAATGATGGCCATAAACCGTCACACTGGGCTTTTCAGGTCTAACATCAACATCTATCCTGACAGTTTTCCACTCCTAGCATCTCTGGCTTTTTCAGCCTCGCAGACCCAGTGGTAATAGAATTTTAATTACACCCTTAATCACAGCCAACAACTTGCCATTCCCATCTGGAACCATCCATTATCACTCCAATTCTGCAAGCAAACTTTTCAGAGTCCTTGAATTTATGGCAAGTTCAGTGAGTTTGTGTAAATGTGTGTGTGGCGGTTTTCTGCTTAAACACGTGTGGTCCGGCTGCTTGTTTGCACACATTGTTATGTTTGTGTTTATCCACTTGTAAGTCTGGGTCCCTTGTCTCTCTGCTCAGGTAAAGCTGCTGGACTGTGTCCCTAATTTAGCAAGCCTGACTGCAAACCAGGAGAAGGATGTAGAGGTGGCTCGCTGTGGCGCTCTGGCACTGTGGAGCTGCAGCAAGAGCACCAAGAACAAGGTGGCCATCCGTAAGGCCGGGGGTATCCCTCTGCTGGGACGCCTGCTCAAGTCTCCACACGAGAACATGCTTATTCCTGTGGTGGGCACCCTGCAGGAGTGTGCCTCAGAGGTGAGAGCGGGCACATACTATATATTGTACAATGTGGCACAAGTTTGAACTTACTTTATTACTGACTTTGAAAACTGTTTGTAAGGATTTGATTCCTCAGAGGGGGCAAATTGTCCTGGTACCACAAACAGTCACAAACAATTATAGTATAGTGCCAGCCTTATCCTAACTATCATAATGCGATTGCAGCAAGGTGTGCAGAATACCAATTACGGAGCATACACAGTAAAAGAGATGTAAAAACATGTGTTTAACATATAAAATATACAAAATTATGAAATATGGGTAGAAAATAAAGATAAATGATACTTTCCATATGAAACAATAATAAAAAAATATATATCAGAAACATAAAAAAAATACATCAGAACCATTAAAATAGATAGTACCAGTACATATGTGACATAATTGTAGATTAGTCCATGTTGTTCATGTGGTCTGTTATTGATTGTGTCACTACAGGGAAGCTACAGGATTGCCATTCAGACTGAGGGCATGATCAAGGATTTGGTGAAAAACCTAAGCAGTGACAATGATGAGCTACAAATGCATTGTGCCAGTGCAATCTTCAAGGTACGTGTTTTCCACACTTCTGCACTTGTTGTACACGTAGTCTATGAAAAAATTAACAGAATTGGAGAAATGTGCGGAAGCTCGGGGAGGCAAGTGAGAAAAAAAAAAAAAAAAGGTAATGCATTTTCTAAGTCTGATCTAAATTGTTTTCTCTCCTGAGTTTTTAACTTAAAAACAGGTGAAAAAGGTTTTTGCCACGATAATATTTCTAAGTTCCTTAATTTTTTTTTCTCCATCTGTGAGACAGGTGGGAAAAAAAACTTTTTTTTTTGCCACGATCATTTTTGAAGTGTTTGTTGTTGTAAAACTAATTTTGGCCACAAGAGGCTGAAGTTATATAGCTGGCAAAACTTTTTTTCCCCTATCTGTTTCACAGATGTTTTTTTTTTAAGGAGCTTAGACAGATTATCCTGGCAAAACCTTTTTTTTCACATGTTCTTAAGTCATAAACACAGGAGAAAAAAACAATTTAGATCAGACTTAGAAAATGAATCATCAGATATTGCCTATCAGGGCTTCCGTAGAAAGACACAGATTAAAATAGTTTTTCTTACACTTTGTCTTTAGAGGACTTATCGTAGATCTTGACCCTCTCTTTTGCTTTGCAGTGTGCAGAGGACAAACAAACCCGCGACCTGGTGCACACGTACAAAGGTCTTCAGCCGCTGGTTTCACTGTTGAGCAAGGCGAACAACAAGCAGCTCCTGGCCGCTGCCACCGGAGCCATCTGGAAGTGTTCCATCAGTATGGAGAATGTGGCTAAGTATGCTCTCACCTTATTGCCTCTCATTAACACGCACATTAATGCACACACTTAACATACCAGAGATACAGAAAACGCATTGTTGCCATATCTTTTGGGATGTATGGCTATGTGTTTGCAATTAGTTGTAACAGATTAGTATGACTTTAATAAATCAATCATTGTCCAGAGGAATAACAATCTAATGAGCCTCAGTGTAAAAGGAGGTTAATAATAATTAGGCATTTCACCCACATGTGCCCAGAACTTCTGGAAAATATGTTTCCTTAGATGATGTGGTTAACAGCAGTCTTTCAGTATGTGAAAACAGAACACCAATAAGGGGTTCAACCGACTTGCGTGCATTATGCCATCAGCACATATGTTACTTTTATGGGGGGCTCTTATTCATTCATGACCTGCTGTGTCACTTTTTCCACTCATACTGTATGCTATTGTCATATCGCCCTTTCCTTCACCATTGTTTCTGGTCAACGTGATTACTTGCGTAGTTTTTGTACGGGTTCTATTAGCTCTGATCTTTTATGTGAATGTTTGCTGCTAGAATTCAGTCTTTTCCACCGTTAGCAACGCCTCAAGTCAATGTGGTGATTTTATAGACTTCAGTCCGAGGCCTGTTAGTATTGAACCAAACGTAGGCATACTGAACGAATCAGCCTTGAGCTGGTGATTTTCTAATGTCAGAAGACGCAGGCTGACAGAGCCTTTAATCATTTGTCATGTAAGGCAGAGGTTTATTTAAGTGTCATTTAGCCTGGTTCCTTAAGCGGTGACATTTCTGGAATGGTTTTTGACTTGTACTTTAGTGTCAGATGATTTTTAAGTCAGTAATTTTCCCCTCTAAAATAAATAATGCCCAGAGACCGTGCCCTGGCAGCCCTGTGCATTTCCACTAGTGCTCCCGTGAAAGAATGATTTAACTGTATTTATTTTCTTATTCAGCATGAGGCCGGGGACATAATATATAACCCACATGCAGTAATTTAATACCTCGGTAACATATTAATCAATTCAAAATCTATTCTGTCCGATGTAGCCAAGAAACTGATAAGACAATGTCTTTGAATCATTTTTATGATAAAGATTGTTTTTGAAGTTTAAGGCTTTTCTCTGAGGTGAGATCATGTGAAAATGCTTTTCTTCTGACTCACAAATGCCGTATAGTTCAAATCGTAGTGGAATTCTAAAAATAACAAAAAAAAGGAGCAGTAGCACTCACAAGGATCTTTCGTCACTTCATATATCACAATTGACAGAATGATATCCTACATTTAAAGTCTAAGTTAAGTCCTTCCAACTGGAGCTGAGTGTCTGCTGCCACATCGAGTTAAGAGAGGATTCCTTTACAGGAGCAGAAGCACGACAATAACATTCCTTTACAGCAACATGGATCGGATCAGATCACTATCTATCTATTTAACCCACGTCATCAAAGAAAATCATTTGGGGGGGATTTCATTTATTTAAAGGTATAATATGTAACTTTTCCGCATTAAAATATCTAAAAACGACTAGATTATATATTTTCTTGAGTTGTTGTATACTTACATCATCCCAAATGTTTCCAACAATTTTCAAACCTTGAGAATTCCATAATTTTAATCAAGGTAACGGTATGGTTCATTTGGTCGCCTGTCAGTGCCGTCATATCCCCTTTGCGCACACGTCAGTGTTGTGGTTGTCTGCCAGAAGCTGTCATCTGTCATTCGGGCTCATTTTTAAAGCTAGAGTGAAGATACTGGCAAAAAATGAAACTACAAAACCTAAGGAATCCATTGGTACCAACAATGTCATAGTAGCTTGTCGTGAAGGATGTTGAATAACGCTCAAAACTTATGCTACATTTTGTCGAGGAAAAACTGTCATGGTCATTTTCAAAGGGGTCCCTTGACCTCTGACCTCAAGATACCCACAAGTCTCCCCTTTACAGACATGCCCACTTTATGATAATCACATGCAGTTTTGGGCAAGTCATAGTCAAGTCAGCACACTGACACACTGACAGCTGTTGTTGCCTGTTGGGCTTGAGTTTGCCATGTAATGATTTGAGCAGTTTTTTTTATGCTAAATGCATTACCTGCCATCTGCCAGCTGAGTGTATTAAACACTTGACAAATCTCCCTTTTAAGGTACATTTTGAACAGCTAAAAAATGTGTGATTAATTTGCAATTAAACACGATTAATCATGGACAATCATGCGATTAATCACGATTAAATATTTTAATTGAATTGACAGCCATAATAATATTAATAAGTATGTTTTCTTTAGTGAATACAAATTGTCATGTTTTCGTTACCTTAGAATGAGCCGTTAATATCTAGATAGGGAGCGGGTCCTCTTCAAAGAGCCGGCCACCATGTTTCTACGGTTGCCCAGAATGGACAAACCAATCACTGGCTCTAGATAGGGCCATTTGCATTTTCACGTTTTCACATCGGCCACCGTTGTTTTCCTACATGCTTGGCACACGGGAGAAGTTTCAGTTGGTTGCAATTTGCAACTTCACCGCTAGATACCGCGAGATCCTACACACTGCACCTTTAAGTTATCAGAGAAAAAAGCTGAGCAAACGTTGGCGGTGGCTCAGGTCACAGCGGCCGTGGACAAAGCCTCGCTATTTGACGTCCTGGGAGTGACCCAGAGGTTGTGCGTTTAAATGATTATTATCATTAAAAGATGAAAGATAGTGGCAAGGCTTTTACTCTAAAGACAAACAGTTCTGCTTTCATGGTACAAAATCAAGCATTTTAATAGTTATTTAACATAATTGTTCTTAAAAAACAAAAACAAAAGATTAGGAACCCTATTGACTGTAGCTGGGCGTGATGGTACAACAAGTTAAGTACATTGGCTATGAGTAATGTGGCAGTTTAATACACTTACTGCCAGTACAGGCTCCCTGCCATACGTAATTACTTGTCACACTGTTGCTATGTAAAATACTTATACTCCTACTGATAATAACAATAATAGAAATAATTATAATGATGCCATTAATCACATGTAAACCGCATTTAGTGACACTTCATTTACAAACACTACAAAACACTTTGGTTGCCCTCTCTCTAAATTTAACATGTCAAAGAGAGAGTGCCATAATATGAATAGAGTTTCTTTCCCGTGTGTGTTATGTTTTATTTTGTTTGGGACGATGTGGGTAGTTGGGTGTGAGTGAAGGTGGCCACCTCCTCAGGAGGAAACCAGCATGATGCATAGCAAATGCTTTTAATGCACACTTGAATGTGTAAGTGGATGTGTTTTTTCATACTCTCTCAGGCTTATTTGAATCACTTAAAATGTCTAGGTCAGGCAAGAGCTTGGAATGAAGTGACCGAGTCATTACTGTCAAAAAGGAAAGGCTGCTAATGGTAACTGGGTTTCAGGGGCATGCGCTCATTTCAGAATCAATCATAGGCTGAGTGGTGTACTGAAATGAAAATCATTTTGGAATATATTTTGCTACAGCAAAGGCAGAGAGTGGATTTTTTTTTTCATTAAGTACATGGTCAAATGAAACAGACCTTGTGAGCCCATTGTAAACAACATTTTCTTTTATGTGATTAATGATTTGCGTGGTCTGGACAATATAGAAGTCCGGGGACCTCCACTCAAGACAAGTAGCGGCATGTGTTAGCCATTTTCCTGATTAATGATGCATCAAAATGAGAGATGATTGATGCCCCGAAATATAATTACATTCATAACTTAAGTGTGTTTGTTTAAAGACCACATAAGCAGCGTGTTTTTAGTAGGACTACTGGAGGGCTATACCTGGGCCAAGCTTATATGTACCATGAAAATGCCTTTGTAAAAGCCCTGCTTGGAAACTGTATTTTGTGCAGATTAATGGACGCATCAATATGTGGTCCCTTGAGCCTGTATACTGAGGTGTTATGGACACACAAAAATGCTGTAAAAAAAGCCTTAACAAAAGAGTGAGGGAATAAGTTTTGCAATGGAAAGTCACGACTGCCAAGTCTCAGGCTGTATTTGCCAGCGCAGTAATGTTCGGGGTCAAGATTGTGGGGTTCGCTTCCAATTACTGACTACCCCAGCATCTTACCTCTGTTCCAGCCCTATGATGAGCACACCATAATTGTCCTTCCAAATGATACTTCTCCTTACCTCACTAAAGTGCTGTGCTCAACCCAAGTTATTCACTGCTCTGCTGTTTCCTGTCAAATGAAATGGATCAATCTGTCTGTTCAATTTCAGGTTGAACGAGCGACTATCTCTCTATTCAAGGTCACTGCTAGGCATGTCTGGGTCCCTGAAATGTCTTACACCGGCCACTCTCGCCTCAGTCGGTATCATACATACATTACATTAGGGCTCTCAATCGATTAAAGTATTTAATCGTGATTGTTCACAAGATTGTTCGCGATTAATTACACAATTTTTTATCTGTTCAAAATGTACCTTAAAGGGAGATTTGTCAAGTGTTTAATACTCTTATCAACATGGGAGTGGGCAAATATGCTTTATGCAAATGTATGTATATATTTATTTTTGAAAATCAATTAATAATACAAAATAATGAAAAATATTGTCCAAATTTGCGTTAACGCGTTATTATTGCGTTAACTTTGACAGCCCTACTATATATATAAACATAAAATCATATATATATATACATATATTATTATTATTATATACGTTATTATTGCATTAACTTTGACAGCCCTTATATATATACTGTATATATATATATATATGATTTTATTTTTGTCAACAATCAAAATGAAAAGACCCAGACCAGCATTGCATTGCTCTTAACCAGCATTGCTTATGTAGCCAAAGTCTGATATCTTATTCCTCTGTTCCACTCTCTATGCAGCGTTTTTTTGCTCTTTACACTTCCTGGTTCACGATTCGTGGATTATCTACAAATTGATTTTGTGGGATATATATGAATTACAGTGCGTTATTTTTCATAGGTATAGCTATGAACGGTGTAGTTACACGGTCTACCTGTATCCTTTAGAATTGATTTCAAAGTTATTTTACTTGTTTATCAAGCATTAAATGACCTTGATACTGCCTAGATCAGAGACCTTCTTTCATTTCATGTTCCAACCACATCACTATGGTCCTCCACAACTTTCAAGTACCGGTGAGAGTGCTTTCTGTTTTTACAGTATGCCTCTAAACTATGGAACACACTGCCTCTTGATATTAGCTCTCTCAGTATTTTTAAGAGGAAATTAAACACCTTTCTTTTTAATCTGTCTTTTAATTTAGAGTAATGTTATAGCCTTAGTTTTTAATTTTCAATTATTTTTTTTTATATAATTTTCTATCCCTAGTATTTATTTTATTTTATTGATTTTTTAAGTTGTTTTAATTTCAGTATTTGAAGCACTTAGGGCTGCATGTTTGTATAAAAGGTGCTCTATAAATACAGGTAAGTTGAGTTCAGAGCCCACACCCTAGTAATATTCAGTAGGCTAGCCTGTTCAACATTTTGAGAAACATTAATTTGCTTTCTTGCCAAGAATTAGATGAGATTTCATTCGATACCCATCATGTGAATGGAAGCTGTGTGTGCCCCATTGGCTTGCTAATTGCCGCCGCATTTTACAGTGCTCATACAGCGTTTACTGCTGATAACGCTGTTCCCCATCCCACGCGCTGTGGGAGTGCATTGTTGTGGAAGAGTAACCGGTTCCCCCCTAGGTTAAGTGTTAACTCAGGCAATTCCGGCTGTATGGGTTTTAGCTGCTGCGGTAGTGGGCCAATCACACGTCGCAATAAAGCGAAGAATGCTGATTGGCTGCAAGCAAAACAGTCATTTTTTTCTAGATCTGGGCACAAAAAGGATTGATTGCAGGTATCATTTGACTGGAAAAGTTTTGTTACTACTTGGTAATGGGTTGTTATGTATGATTGGTCAACCGAACCAAACTCTTCGAACTCCACTCCAGCTCTGCTCTAACTAGCTTTGTTTGAGGGCATGCCAAACTAGCTCCTTGGCAGGTATTATGCAAATATGTTACTTGGTTCAATCAAATCGGCCTGGACTTTGGGCTTTGTAACTTTGCAGACCTTTTACATCCACAAAAAACGATATAACACACTAAAGGAAAGGGAAAAAGCACAAAGCATAATAGGTCCTCTTTAAAACACTAGTTAGTATAAAAGGCAGCATTTAAGCTTTCAGCACTTCGTTGACAGGGACTAGTGTAGAAGAATGAGAAAAGGAAACGGCAGACAATCAATCATCAAATCTGCTGCACAGAAGCCCCGCTGTGGTTCCTGTGTCTTCTGACAGGCTTCAATAAGCTGTGTGGAGCCCAGTGTTTGCAGTAGAAGCCGCTCCAGGCAGCCTTGTGTAATGCTACTCTTGCCATCACGTAATTACTTCGGCTGGGATTTGGCTTCACAAAAATAGGCGCGGCCTACTGTTCATTTATCAAAAGTTGTGACCGTGATTACAAGATAATTTTACTGTAGTCAACTGCAGATGACACTTCAGTGATGGCACAGGAAAACCATTGTTTTGCTTTATGAATTTCACTGAAGTTAACTTTGGCAGCTCCTCTGTTCATTAGCAGTGTTTTCACTTTCAAGAATAGGCTGTGTGTCGTGGACCCTGACCAGAAACCAAATGACCTTGGCCCTCTACAATAGCTTACGGAAGCCATGATGCCAGCAACCGTAACTGTGAATAAAAACATTCGTAGAACTTAACTGTACATCAGAGGTTTGTTGAGGTTTTTCGCAACCGCACTATATCCCCTTTAAATGTTTACTGTAGTTTACCACTCTATAGCATTGGCAAACAAGGAAAAATCACAAGCAAAAGCGGGAGGGAAAGTTTCCAAGCCACAGCAAAGCTTTCGTTATGCAAAGCACGTACAAGGGACAACAGTGAGCAGCCGTGGGAAAAGTGCCTGAACTGCTGGGTTACAGTAAGAGATCTGTGCCCATGTGGCTGAGGGCACGGTAGCTGCCTGCTACTTGTCACTTAGATAACTAATAGCATTTTTAGCCACAGCAGTGGTGTGGCTCTAGTGTGGTCAGTCCACCACTTTGCGTCTAGACGGAAATATCTCAACAATTATTGTATGGATTGCCATAGAACTTTTGTAGTCATTTGTGGTCCCCAGAGGATGACTCATAATGACTTTGATGATCTCCTGACTTTACATCTAGCACCAAGTTCAAAGTTTTCACTAAAATTGGTAAAGGCATACATGGTTCCTGGGTGATGTATTCTAAAAAATGTGGCCATCCCTTGACTTTTTGTATAGCGCAACCGTGAGGTTGACATTTGTGGTTTTGAGTGAGTTATTGTTAGATTGCCATGAAATTTGGTACATGCATTTATTTCCCCCTCAGGATGAATTGCATTAAGCTTTAACTTCTTCATTATCAGGTCAAATCTTTAATTTGGTTTATGACCAACACCAGGAAAGCCATCAGCCTCTGCTGTACTGTGTGTTTAGTGCTAATTAGCAAATGCTAGCACGCTAACACACTAAACTAAGTTGGTGAACATGGTAACCATTCAGCCCAGTTGCACAAAAAGGCATGTGAATGACGTAGAATAAAAAGTGAGAAAAACTGCTTATGGTAGGTCTAACAAACACAGGACTTTCAACCAGGAGGCCGGTGTTCGAAACCGGTGTTTTACTGAGTTTACATACTTATTTTAAGGCCAACCATGACATTTTTCCTAAACCTAACAAAGTGGTTTTATTGCCCCCTGTTGGCACTGGGGCATACCTCCATACACATGTGTAATATTCGAGGCAAAATGTGGCACACACACTATCCTTTGGTGGACAGGTGGGTCTATTACACACTTGCACTGGCATTATTTCGGCAAAGAGTATCAAAGCAAAGAGACGATTTTGGGCTGAAATTGCCAATTTTTTTTGCTCCCTTTTTCAGGAACGGCATGATCACATTCACACAGTCACACAGTCTGATCTGCTGGCCACTGCAGTGATTGGTGTTAAGGGCCCACCTCAGTGGTGGTAATGATGGAGGGGCTTTTTCACTTTCCCCACCCAGATTTATCCTGCCAGTCACAAGCTTGCATCTTTAACCTTTAGGCCACCACTGCCCATGAGTCCACGGCCATGAATGTATATCATAGGACAATTATTATTTATTTTTTTTAGGTAAATCAACTTCTCAGTACGAACACTTAAATAGCCCCCATATAAATCATTATGTCCCAAAAGTTGTAAAATTAACTAAAATGAATCCTTGGCATAATGAACGTGCATCAGACCCATGGAACTGCACCGCCCTGCACGCTCATATGACATATCGGGTTCTGCCAGCTTCCTGTTAGCTGTATGCGACTATAATAATGGATATATTGGCTGTAATTCATCACTTTAATTATCTTATAATACAACCATAGGCTGTATGCTGTAAGCCTGTACCGTGGTGGATGTATTAACGTCTCTGTTCCCAAACAACCGGCTATCGGCCACCAGCTAGTAGGTAGGTAGGTAGGTAGGTAGGTACTTACTTTATTAATCCCCGAGGGGAAATTTCAGAGTTACAGCAGCAAAAGATAGAACAAGCACACAACAAGATTAAGAATAGAATAAGAATAAATAAGATAAAAAATAGGCATTAGCAATAAATACTCCTAAAAGCTGTTTAGCAAGTGCCAGTACTAATGTCCAATTGTGATGCATGTCTGACTGCACTGCTGGATGGATGAGTGACAATGTGTGAGTCTGTGTGTGTGTATGAGAGAGGGGGGGGGGTGTTATTTAGTTAGTCCAGAGATGAGTTGTACAGTCTGATGGCAGTGATGACCTTCTGTGCTGCTCCGTGGTACACCGAGGTAGGAGAAGTCTTTTGCTGAATGTGCTCCTCTGTCTGGCCAAAGTGTGGTGAAGTGGGTGGGTGGTGTTGTCCATAATTGCCAGCAGTTTAGCCAGCACTCTCCTCTCAGCCACCGTACCCACTGGATCCAGGCTGACTCCAAGGACAGACCCCGCCTTCCTTAACAGCTTGTCTATCCTGCCGGCATCTGTGGCTTTAATGCCGCTGTCCCAGCAGACAACAGCAAAGAAGAGGGCTCTTCCCACCACTGACTGATGGAACACACTCAGCATTGTCCTGCATACACCAAAGGACCTGAGCCCCCTAAGGAAGTGGAGTCGGCTCTGGCCCTTCTTGTATATAGCCTCAGTGTTCACACTCCAGTCCAACTTGCTGTCCAGGTGCACTCCCAGGTACTCATAGGACTGCACCAGTTCCACCTTCCCCCCTCCCCCTCCGTCCTCCGATGGAAACAGGGGTGATTGGTGTTTTAGTCCTCCTAAAATCCACCATCATCTCCTTTGTTTTTACCATATTTAGCTGCATTTGGTTTTGGTTGCACCACACCACAAAGTCACTGATTAGTCCTCTGTACTCTTCCTCCTGTCCCCCCCCACTCCTAACACATCCGACAATTGCAGAGTCATCCGCAAATTTCTGTAGGTGGCATAACTCTTGAGTTGTATCTAAAGTCGGATGTGCAGTGAGTGAGTGAACAAGAAGGGAGCCAGTACAGTCCCTTGGGGGGCCCCTGTATTACTGACCACCGAATCTGACACACAGCCCTGCAGCCTCACATACTGTGGTCTGCCAGTCAGGTAATCAGTAACCCAGGTGCTGCAACAGGCTGCCGATCTCACAGCTCCATGACAACACAATGAACACTAGTAGTGCTAGTAGCATGACATCAACAGAATTTAATGTAGTTGTAGGCTATTTACGAACAAGCAGGGCAAAAGCACAGGACACAACCTCTTATAAATCCATGGTCTGAGGTCTATTGGACATCTATTTTGGAGATCCTTGACATGAAAAAGTTTAAGATTGCTCTCAAAATCTGTGTGCTGGATTTTTCTAACTTCCATTTAATGTCCATCGCTCACTTTATGCTCCTCTGGGAAGCAGCTGGGCAAAAAAGTTTAATTAATTAATTAATAAATAAGTAAGTAAGTAAACAATAATAGTATGCATATTTATAATATTTTCATTGTTCAACATAGGCAATTTCAGTAGAGACATAAAAATGATGACAATAGAATTAAAATAATTTTGTTTTACTTTTGTACGAGACATTGTAGGCGGACGTTTTACTTTTACCTTTTTTTAGCATGCTGATGCTAGCATTTAGCCCAAAGCACTGCTGTGCCTATAGCACTGCTATAGACTCTTTGTCTTGTTTCTTTTTTCTTCATTAATCTCTATGTAATAATTATAACAAAACAATTTGAAGCGATCAGTCAATATGACGCCTGCCCCTCTTCTCCACCCTTGAAAGGTTTCAGGAGTACAAAGCCCTGGAGACCCTGGTTGGCCTGCTGACCGATCAGCCTGAAGAAGTTCTGGTAAATGTAGTGGGAGCCCTGGGAGAATTTGCCCAGATACCCGATAACAAGGCCACCATCCGCAAGTGTGGAGGCATCAAGTCGCTCGTTAACCTGCTCACTGGAACAAACCAGGCATGTGGAATTTTCTCTCATCTCATCTTTAAACCATGCTCCTACAGTATGTTCATTCATGCATTTACTTTTTATTTGTGTCATTTCACCAGGCGCTGCTTGTGAATGTAACCAAGGCAGTTGGTGCGTGCGCTACAGACATGGACAACATGGCGTAAGTCTCTGTCTCTTCCAGGACATCCAGCCAGCTAACATGGTCTTTGACATTTAAAGTACAGTTTACACAAGGCACACGGTGTCCCGTGTGAGGTGTCTCTTAAAACGCCATTAGTGGCTAGCTCACCGTGAATTACCTCCAAACACATATTCTTGGCCGTGTATTTATGTCATGTGTTTTGACAAGGGAATGACACCAATTCCACGATCCAAACACTGTATCATTAACCTGTCACGGGTTGATGCTTAAAGAAATCTATGTTCTTTTAATTTGTAATTACGCAGGTACTTTTCTCTTTCATCCCCGGCTTAATGACAGATTTTAAAAGCTTTGTTTATTGTACCTGCTGTGTTAAATATGGTTGCGGTGTAATTCCCAGTGCATTACTTTAGCTTTGTGGTCACCGTCAGGGCTTGAGCCGGTCAGGCGAACATACCTAAAGCCCTGCCCTGTCCAAGACTGCATGGCTGGGAAAAACGCAGTGAACCACAGTCCAGAGCAGCCTTTGTTCTGTGTTAACCTCACCCTCAATATTGCAGAACACTGTGGAGCTTCCATCTGTGTTTCATTCCTTTTACAAGGCTGTTATGGACTACAGGATCCTTCTTAATTAGCACTGGACACAAATACAACTTAATGTCTGAGTTTGCATTGTTAGTTAGCTGTTAATGCTACCATATGAGCCTATTACATTTGTTTGGAGGAAAAACCCGAGGGGTTCAATAAAAAGTGAAGCGTGTCAAAATAAAGCCGCTAAATGTGGTAAACTTCACACAAGAGGAGAAGTGTTTTACGTCGATTCATCATGTTCTCCATGTTTTCTCACGTTATGTATATTTAGGCCAGACCGTGCCATTTTTCAGCCTTCACACTCGGCTGTAAACAGAAAGTTCTTATTTCAACGGCCGCTTGTATGTCGTGTATGTCTTGCGGCGATGGCTTATTTTGAGACATGTATGTGTACAGTAGTTTGCTGAGCAATTAACATAACTCACATTTGACTGTTTCCTGCTCCAACCCAACACTGTTTTTTCAGATGATTAGATGGTATTTGGCTAGCTAACAAATATGATGATGATTTATGCATGATACCACACAGTTAGCTACAACAGTCTTGTCAAGCAGCAGTGGGTAGAATTGAAGCAAATATGATTCAAAAAAGTTATTTCTATAAAATGGTCACTATATCCTGACAGTAGTGCATGAGACAGGTAATGTGAAAAAATAATCATGTGTCTCTGTGTCCTCCAGTGCTCCTTATTACATCTGCAAAGTTTCACAGAGCGGAGGAAAACAACCAATCAGAGCCGAGCTGGAGCCCTGCCTTCTCTGAGCAGCTGTTAATCACTCACAAACTCTGATCAACTGGTCCAACTAGGCAGCGCTGATCAAATATGAATCAATATTCTGTTACTGTAATGCCTATTTCTCTCCTCAAATGTTTTCAGAGACATCTTGTAGTGTACTGTTTAGCTGTAAAATGAAAAAGTTTGGGACTCGGCAGCCATGTTGAGATCAGTTGTGGAAATAACAAGCACCACCCACCAGCTGGAGCACACATTTTACACGAAAAATAGGCATTACAGTAACAGAATATTGATTCATATTTGATCAGCACTGCCTAGTTTGACCGTTTGATCAGAGTTTGCAAGTGATTGACAGCTGCCTCCGTTGAATGAACAGCCAATAGGAACGCTCTCTCTCTCTGAAATGACCTGTGATTGGCCAAAGTCTCCTGTCACACGGGTTAGATTTTTTAAAGTGTGAAAACTGAGTCATGAGGAGGTGCAGAAGTCTAGTTTTCTCTCAGAGCATTTGAATTACAATATGCTGAAAGGTTGTTATGGAATTTTTGCCCAACAATGCCAAAACCATTTGGCCTACTGCCGTTTTAACATGACTTAATTTTACCAACAAAAACATTTTTTCTCTAACACCACTTTCTGTTGATCAGCACAATCATTCTCTCATCATCAATCTGATGCATGTCATCCATAACTACTGCAAGCCCAAAACAAACACCGATCACTTTCAAGTTTTCCATGAAACACTCATGTTTGTTTTCATTCTCAACCAGTAGGCGGTGTGCGGTTAATGACATAGCACTTCCTCCAGTGAATCCTGTGTAGCTACAAGAGTGAACACACGTTGTTTAATGCCTCCAGGGTTTGTGGTCTCCTCCTCTAATCCATCACTGTCTGCTGCGACTCCATCGCTAATCTGTTTCATACCTGCCTCATGTGGAAGACGGAGCTGTTTTGGCGGGTGATATGACGCTTCACGTTTGTTTTTCGGTCCGGATTTAAGAGGCCCAGTGGACTGGAATCTGATGTTATGATCCCTGCAGACTGATTTATGTGCAAACGGAAGACAGATGGCGCAGGGGACGTCCCTGATGAGCGTTCGCTCGTTGCCAGTCACGGAGATGCTGTGATTAGAGAGTGTTTAAGTAATTATGACAGCATTCAATGTCGGCCTTGTTGGTAGAAGCACACATGGGGAACACGTTACATGTTATTTATACCAGACAACGGGCGTACTGTGGCGTAATTCTTTGCGTTCCCAGACCCTTTCGACTACAGTCATGTATACGACATGAAATACAGTTCATGCCTAAGTAAACTTCACTCAGACCCTATGAAATATAGAGCGACCTGTCTCTGGCTCTGTTTGATTTGGAAAGTGGTCCTCTTTTTGGCTCGGGTTGAAAAACAAGCCAGTGACATAAAGTGTAAGTTTGTCTCAGTTTCTATTTATAAATCCGTGTATGAAGCGCTATACACAGATGTAGGTGCGTTAACCTCCGGCCCTGGCAGTGCTGGGCTTTTCCGCAGAGAGTGATTTGTGTAGGCAGCAGACAGTGGGTGGTTTTCAGGACTGGAGAGGAACTGAAGACGTTGTGATGAAATGCCAATGCTGAAAATCGATCGATGCTTTGATCCGACTTGGCTGTAGGCGTTTTGAGCCTGCTGCTGGCCAGACTGATACAGCCAGAGCTCTGAGAAACAAACATGATCGAATAAGTTACACACTTAAATAGGGCTGTCCATCAATTAAAATATTAATCGCATGGTTGTCTATAGTTGATCACGATTAATCAAATCATAACATGGCAAGCTCAAGCCCAACAGGCAACAACAGCTGTCAGTGTGTCAGTGTGCTGACTTGCCCCAAACCTCATGTGCATAAAGTGGGCATGTCTGCAAAGGGGAGACTCGTGGGTACCCATAGAACCCATTTTCATTCACATATCTTGAGTTCAGAGGTCAAGGGACCCCTTTGAAAATGGCCATGACAGTTTTTCCTCACCAAAATTTAGCATAAGTTTGGAGCGTTATCTAACCTCCTTAGCAACAAGTTAGTATGACATGGTTGGTACCAATGGATTCCTTAGGTTTTTCTTATTTCATATGATGAATTTCATTTATGTCAGTATTAATAACGAATTATTGTGTTAACTTTGACAGCCCTACTCTTAAATCTTTCAAGCAGAACATTATTCTTAATGAAAGATCTGAATGGAATCACAATGTTTTCAGTCTTGCTTATGCATTCCTTTCTCTTTTTTCCTCCCTTCTCACTCTACTTTCTGTCTCTCTCTTCCTACAGAATCATCGACCAGCTCGATGGAGTCCGTCTGGTGTGGTCCTTATTGAAAAACCCCAGTGCAGATGTTCAGTCCAGTGCAGCATGGGCCCTTTGTCCGTGCATTGAGAATGCAAAGGTACTGTACAGTGAGGAACATTTGTCTTCTGCCCATGTCCTGTGTCTATGCGAGTGAAGCACACCAAAGGCACACAGATTGCCTCTAAATCAAAGAGGTCTGCGGAGTTCGTGTCGTTTCGGAATTAAGGGCTATCCCGCTCGCAAAACAGAAGCCTGCTTATATCACCATGCTTGTCTCGTAAGCTCTCCCTCCAACCTGCTGCTGCTGGGAGGTTAGCAGGGGCAGTGCTGTATCAGAGGGGGCTTACATGAACCTCGGGCTAATATGAAGCAGAGGTGCCTCCTTGGCACACTGGGATTGGTGAATTGGGAAGCAGGCAGGGAGAAAGACTGAGTAATATCCTGTGGCATGGCTTCTGATTTCCCAGCTGAAAATGTTCCCTCAACATGCTACCAGTTACAGAGACACACAATCCACATATAGAGCATAGGGTACCAGACCGTTTCAATGAACCCACCTCTTTAATGAAAACACAGCACAAATGCCTTGCTAAGAAACCCACAACATGGCCATGAATACCACTAGATAGAACTCTGCCTAGAATACAATTAAAAGTTTGGAAGTCTATAAACACGACACATGACTATGACTTGCCCCAAACCTCATGTGCATAAAGTGGGCATGTCTATAAAGGGGAGACTCGTGGGTACCCATAGAACCCATTTTCATTCACATATCTTGAGGTCAAAGGTTAAGGGACACCTTTGAAAATGGCCATGACAGTTTTTCCATCGGCAAATGTTGTAAAAAGTTTGGAGCGTTATTTAACTTACTTTGCGACAAGCTCTTATGACATGGTTTTTACCTATGGATTCCTTAGATTTTCTAGTTTCATATGATACCAGTGTCTTTACTTTACTTTACTTTAATTTATGTTTAAAACTGAGCTCGCTACAACCTCAGAAAGATTGATTGCGTTAATGCATTAAAGGAATTAGTGGTGTTAAAACGATTTTGACAGCCCTAAAAAATCTATATATATGTATAAAGTTTTTGTCTCACTTCGACAACATTTACTGCTTTATAGTATTTACTGATGCACGCTTCATGTTTTGCCCATCAGCAAAGTTCATCCCTGCAAACTCCACCCACGAAAGTTCCTGTACTCAGACTATGTCCCTGGAAGTTAATTTAGACCCTGGTCCCTGTGCAACACAAGGAGTTCCTCAAAAGCTTCCAAGTTCCAGGACAAAGTTCCTGCTGTCAAAACAGGGCTTTAGATGCTTTTTTTTCTTTAAACAGTCCATCTTGAGTCAGATAATGCTATAGGAGTGCAATACTAAATCAGTGGAGTACTGTTATAAAACATTATGAGCTCCTTCATGCCATTGTAACAGGCCTTTAGCCCAGTCTTACACAGCAGTGTTGTCAGTCAACTCTAATTTCAGCTCCACATTAACAGCTCTTTGATCCCCTGAGCACTTGTATCATTTCCAACTCCAAACGTAATGTTGTTCTATTAGATTATCGCTGTGATTAAGGTAAACAGCTTGTCACTGAGACAATCTGGTTAAGTTTAAACAGATATATTGGGCCCAGACAGGTGTCTTTGGGGGTGAAGCCCTCTTTTTTTTCTGGCTGGAATTTCTCTGGCCCCAGAAGTGTAGCGAAAATGATGCATGGCAACCATATGGAGGGAGTGTGGGGGGGGACCACGGACCCACTATTGAGTGCTAACAAAGTTTGACAATGTTTGTCTGGACGTCAGTGTGCCAATTTTGGGGGAAATTCATGAACATGCTTTACGGGTGATTTTTCTGGGACGGGGGCAACGACAAGAGCTAAATAGTGCTCTCGGCCCATCGGGTTGAGGAACCTGATACAGCTGCATCGGTGCAGTCGTTATTTAGATAAAAACCCCATGTGGTTTGTGTTAGCAGTTCCATAGTGGATTTATGAGAGAGCCGTGGTATAAATGCATCTGCTGGATGCTCCATACAGTACTGCCGCCCCTCCACAGGCACAGACAGACAACCTAACCTCACTTAGTGCCACACAAGCACTGTAAAGACTTAGTAGTGAATCATTCAATTATCTGTTTTCTCCAATCAAGGAGGTAGAACCCTCCCAGTTGCACGTAATGGGGTGTATCATTAATTAGCCTGGACGCAGAGGCACATTTAGATGCTTGATTTCTTTTTCCTCTACATTATGTTATAGAAGCCTGATTGCTCCAGAGATGGGGTCAGGGCACGCTACTGCCATTCTGAGCTTGGCTCGCTCCCCCCTCAGCTTGAGATTACGCACAGCAGATAATGTGTTTTCTATTTCATTTCATCCTGGGTAAGAGGAGGGAGGATAGCGAGAAAGGCCTTTCCGTGTGCAGCCTCATAATGTTGCGGTTTTCAGATCTGGGGGCCCACGCAGGCCATGAAAGAGATTCTGGCTAGTCTATCGCAGCTGGTGGCTTGAGAGAGCTTCCTCTGTCGCAGGGACTCCCGGCCGGCCGTCATCAGTATTCCTGAGGAAGGGCTTCCTGTGTGTCAGGGGGGTCAGCTCCTGGGCCCCCTCCCTACCCTACCCTGCACTGCACACATGGCTCATCCTCTGGCACGGCATCACAGGGCCCATACACCGCACCCTGGCCTCATCTCAGCTGTGAGTTCTCTGTCAGAGAGAACACAACAGTGCATCTACCAAAGTAGCTGTACACTAAAGCTGTAAATCATCTACTGCTTTATGTCAGTGCTGAATGTGAACAAAATTGATTCCTGAAATTTATTAATACAACTCTGACAATACACTGCACAAACATGTTTGGATCTGATAGATATCCCATCCATGACAACACCCAGAGGGCACACAACTAAAACCTTCAAAAAATAAAATAAATGCAAACAAATATACAAATAAAATAAAATAATCATAGTTAAAAGAAAGAAAATAAATAAATAAATAAATAATGATAAATTGTTAGGTGTCTAGGACAGTACACCCAATTATCTATGGCATTGCCATGCATAAAAACAAATACAGGAGTTAAGCAGAAAAAATGTCACACAAAGACAAATCTGGGGTCCTTCCAATGCTTCATTTGCAACGTTCCCGGTCAGATATATACATATATATATATATCTATACATACACGTACATACACTAAACTTTACTCAGCCACAAAGTTATCTGAGCCTAAGGCATCAAAACAACTGAGGAAAGGTTGCCATAGCAATGAAAACTTGTCAGACCCCTTAATAGTAAACCTGATCTTCTCCAACTTAATAGAATAAAACATATTTCCCGTTGTGCAATCTTTCTATCTAATCAAAATTTGTTGTCTGGCCACCAGCGTAGCAAAAGACAAAAGGTTTAGTTTGTTGTTGTTTAAAGTAAAATGTTGTGTTACCACACCAAATGAAGCAAGACAGGCTGATGGTTAAGACAGGCTGACAGGCTAAGGATTTATCAGTAGTTTTGGAAAGCATATTGAATATAAATTGCCAAAATTAAACATTTTAATTAAACATGTGAATTAGACTGGCATGGTTCTGCTTGCAACGGTCACACATGGGGTTTGTATCGGATGTGAATTGGGATAGTTTAACTTTGGTCTAGTACAGTTGGTCAGTGCTTAATTTGATGAAATCCCATAATTTATAGCTTAAAGAACAAACCATAGAGTGCACACAATAAATTCTGTGATTACTGTACTCAGTGCTAAGCCATACATCAACTCCGGACATGTAGATTGATGTTGAAATGGCTCAAATTAAGTGTGCTTTGTGATTTACATCCATAATTGTATGCCTCTGGGAAAATTTCTGTTCTATTTTCAAAGCGCTGACCATTACAGACTCGGCCACCTTGATGTATTCTCCCGCGGCTGGCGATACGGCGAAATTGTGATTTTAAACAGCAGCCCGATGTGCCAAGCCATACTGAAGCCAACGTCGCTGCCAGCTCTTCCGCTGTGGTTCCCTCAGCACTCCCTACCAGCCTGTTGGTTTGGTAGCCCCATAAGTGGCTGTGAGGCCTTTGGCACCAGTTGGTGCCATGAACTGAAACAGTGAAGCCTCGAGTCTACGCTGTGTGTCAGTCTGAGGCTTTAAATGTCACCTCTAAGCTCTTAATTCTATGTGGCATCTTCGTTATGACAAGTTAGGGTGAGAGTAGGAGAGGTTGACAAAGATGTCAAAGTTATTGCTTGCTCGCCCACATCCACAACACAGTTCTACCAAAGAGTACAGAAGCAAAGAGACAAAACTTTTAATGATAACACCAATGAGTCCATAGCCATGGATGTATAAAGAGACGTCTGTAAATTAGCAGATTTTTTTATTTTTTAAGGTAAATCAACTTCCCAGAACGAACTTTGACTTCTTAGCAATATACGTTCTTTGGTTGTACTGTAGGAGAAGGTGTTGTTAATTTTAAAGCATTAGATAAAGATATTTCTACTGATGGGACTTTAATTGTTGCCTGATGAAAACACTTTGTTTGTACTTATTTAGCATCCTTTGTTTTGTCTGCCTCGCTCAAATGCCCCTGCCGGCCTCTCCTCTTCCCTCTGTCATTACGCTGCCTCCCTCTTCATCATCCTCCTCGTTAATTTTCGACAGAGCATCAGCTAATAACAGACCCTTTGACTATATAGGATGCGGGGGAAATGGTGCGCTCCCTCGTCGGCGGATTGGAACTGATTGTTAATTTGCTGAAGTCAACAAACAACGAGGTGCTGGCAAGCATTTGCGCCGCCATCGCCAAAATAGCCAAAGACAAGGAGAACCTGGCAGTCCTCACCGATCACGGGGTCGTCCCGCTGCTGGCCAAGCTGACTAACACGGTAAGTACACCTCACTGCTAGAGAACAACAGCAAAGTTTTACTATTCAACAACACTGCAGTTACTGTCAATATACAAATAACTGGATTTTAGTTGGCCTTTTCCTACGCAGTGCAGCATAAACCCAGCTAATGAGAAGAACATAGTAAGATTTTGCCAAGTCTCTTGCAGAGCTTGTTATTCTCTCAAGACTGATCCCTGGGGACCAATATCATCCTGTTCTCCTCTCCACAGACTGACGACAGGCTCCGTTGCCACCTTGCTGAGGCCATCGGCAACTGCTGCATGTGGGGCAGCAACAGGGCGTCCCTCGGTGACGCCGGGGCCGTGGCCCCCCTGGTGCGTTACCTCAAGTCTAAAGACAAGGCAGTCCACCAGAGCACAGCTATGGCCCTGTACCAGCTGTCCAAGGACCCCAACAATTGCATCACGATGCACGAGAGATGGGTGGTCAAGGTCAGTTGAAGTGCTGTTGAAGCTGGATTTATTACTTTTTTTTGTAGTTATTCCTCTCTTTTGTTGCTTTTGAGACTAAATCTGGCATAATTGCATTGAGGAAAATGTGCTTTGGCCTCCCGTTGCCCCCCTTGTTTTAGCGATGTGTGAAAAACACTGAGTAATAAACTTTGAAAAGCTGCGACTATTTTCAGAGCCTTTGACCGATGGAGCAGAAACAAAGTGGGTTTCATTCGGCGGCGGAAACATGACTCCACTTTCTAGCCGTCATGGGAATTCAGAAAAGCAAACAGCTCAGTGTGTGCGCAGTGCCATTTCTCCGGTAGACCCTAGATGCCATTACAGCACAAGTCAAAGGGCTGTAGCTGGGGGTAACTGTTGCTAAGGGCTGTTCCTGGACATCAGGGTAGAATGCAGCAAGCAGCGATATGGTTCAGGCCAAAGAGTGGGGTCAGAGCTGTTCAAGGCAAGAAGAGAACAATGTTTTTTTTTACTCTGTTAAGCTACATCCGCCAGCTTTCTTCATCATTGCAGTTGTGAAGCGCTCGTCCAAAAAGAAACAAGCATTGTTTTGTCTAACATTTGAGCCTGCCGGCTTGTTTCCATGCTCCGCTCCAGAGAATGTTTATGTTTGTCTCTGACAGCGATGTAGAGATAATATGTTGAGATTAAGCCGTAATTGATGTCTTGTCATAGATGATCATGCACCCATATTTCAGCAAAACATTGCTATCTCATTCTCTAATTCAATCATGTTTCACGTAGGGAGACTTTCACATGAGAAATCTTTTTGTGGCCGCGGTGAGTTTAAATCCCTCTTCCCCCCCACTAAATAACAACTGCGATATAAATTATGAAGTGGTTATGCCATTGCAGCCAGATATTTTTTTCCCATGTTCATTAAATGGTGTACTTTAGCTTGATCTGCTGTTACAGCGCATGTGGTTCAACACTAGCCATAATTGGTAGCTGGACTGAACATTGGGTGTTCCGAGAGAGTTATGTCCAATTTGCAAAAGTCGTTAAGCTGAATGCTTTTTGTAGTTTGAGCCACGACAAAAACTGGACATGCCCTCTTTTTTTGTCTATATTTGCAATTCTAGTGTGTGTATGGGCGTGAGTGTGTGTGCAAAATGCAAGACATACCACCCTTTTTAATCTGTCTCTGTGTTGGCCCTTATTAATGTACCAGTTAAGAGTTGCAACACTACTCCATAATGTATTTTTGGACTTTTAAAGAGCTTAATTACAAAAGGCCACGTAACTGCACCAGCGTTGCATTTGTTCTTAATCTCACAGGACATGGAAACACAACACAGGCAGCCTCATTGTTCAGTCTGGCCTCGGTCTCAGCCGGTCTGGGAGAGGGAGGCTCATACTTACCTGCCTGACCCCGGAGGAAACATTACAGTGTGAGAGAGCTTGTCAATCTCCTTGATTCAGCGTGCGCTGTAATGTTCTGCTTCATGATATACAGGCAGCTAGTAGAGAGAATGTGTTAAAACAATATCCCCGATAGTTCTGAATAGGTTTTATCGAGGATTGATACAGCGCCCTGCGTCTAATTTACAGCCCCGTGTAAAGCTCTGGACTGCCTCTTTTATTATTACAACCGTATTTCAAAGAACTTTTTCTTTGCCACTGAGAAGCTCTCAAAACATGCTCACCCACGTGTAGTATACGATTTCGAACGCGCGAAGGTCTCTCTTTACTCCAAAGTTGGTTTAGAAAGCAGCTTTCCTCTCTAGCACACTTAATGGTGTATGGCCCAGTCCCTTAAGATTCACAGGGGAAATCAAGCATTGAGAAGAAAGTATTTCATGCTGGAAAACACATTAGTGACCCGTCTTAGTCTTTTCATTTTACTCCTTCCAAAGCCTTCAAATTTAGTCCAGAATCAATTAAATTATTTGGTGTAAATGCTAAAAGTATGAAGCCTCCTCAAATAACACACTTTCAATTGTTTTGGACTAGGGCTGTCAAAGTCAACGCAATAATAACACATTAACGCAAATTTGTTTTAACGCCACTAATTTCTTTGACGCATTAACGCAACTTGTGAATTTTAGGTTGTTATTTTCATGGCCATTTTCAAAGGGGTCCCTTGACCTCTGACCTCAAGATATGTGAATGAAAATGGGCCCTATGGGTACCCACGAGTCTCCCCTTTACAGACATGCCCACTTTATGATAATCACATGCAGTTTGGGGCAAGTCATAGTCAAGTCAGCACACTGACACACTGACAGCTGTTGTTGACTGTTGGGCTGCAGTTTGCCATGTTATGATTTGAGCATATTTTTTATGCTAAATGCAGTACCTGTGAGGGTTTCTGGACAATATTTGTCAGTGTTTTGTGTTTTTAATTGATTCCCAATAATAAATATATACATACATTTGCATAAACAAACATATTTGGCAACTCCCATGTTGATAAGAGTATTAAAGGTCCCATATCATGCTCATTTCCAGGTTCATACTTGCATTTTATATTTATGCTAGAAAATGTTTACATGCCGTAATGTTAAAAAAATATATATTTTCCTCGTACTGTCTGCCTGAATATGCCCGTATTCACCCTCTGTCTGAAACGGTCCGTTTAACGCATTTCAACGGAATTGCAACGGAATTGCAACAGAATTGCGTTACTAGGCAACAACTTGGGTCCATGTTTACTTCCTGTCAGCTGATGTCATTGACGTACACTGCAACCGGAAATAAATTGGGATGTTAGAATTAGATAGTTAGATTAGAATGTTTACATTTAAAACTGTGTAATGGTCTATAAATTGTTGATTTGTGACGTCATAAAGTTACAGAAATCTTGACAGCTTATTTCTAAGGCACAGTTTCTGAATACGGGCTGTGTGTATTTCTCCATGGGTTGAGTGTTTCAATCCTTTCACAGTATTTATATAACACTTAAACCTGCTTTATTATAAAAAAAGACATGAAAACCTCACTTTTTACAATATGGGACCTTTAAATACTTGATAAATCTCCCTTTAAGGTACATTTTGAACGGATAAAAAATGTTTGCGTTTAATCTCAATTAATCATGGACAATCATGCAATTAATCACGATTAAATATTTTAATTGATTGACAGCCCTATTTTCCTGCCGGCTCTCTCAGATTGGACCTCGTTCAGGTGCTCTCACAGGAAACACATACCAGGGAAAATAGAATTCAAGCTCTGAGAGATGAATCACCCTCGCCGTTGGATTTGACATCCACTCTTGGTATCTCGCAGTTTTATACGGATGTGCTTCATTTTGTGTCATGTACAAAATCAACATGCCCTCCTTCCCGTGCGCTTTACATCGCTTCCAAAAGGACTGGGGATTGTTTGCTGAAACCATAAATCCTCGCAGACAGCTTCAGCCAGCTATTTGTATTAAAGAGGCTCTTTCATGAGGGAAGCTTTGTGAAGTAAATTGATGAAAATTGCAAAATGCGGAGGGTAATTATTGGTAATTTTCAAGTGAAGGTATTCGTAGCCTTTGCCAGGTCCTGGTATGTATTTTCGGGTTTTACTAATGTAAATGAGAAAAACGTTTGCACTTTTGTTGCCATGAGCGCACCTCTGCTCCGGCACGGTTAGTGTTTGTTTTATTTTTTTTCCTCTCGGTCAGACTTCAGGAGTGAAAGTGCACAGCGAGACTGTGGGGGGGCCGAAATTACACCTAAATGTGAGGGAAGGAATAAAAAGCAAGCCGAGCATCTCAGGTTTACTTCAGCAGTTTCCTGTTGGTTTGTAACATGACTTCAGGTTGTGGGTGTGGTGAGCAGATGATACAGTGTGCCGCCATGCTCTGTTATGACTACCATGTTTTTCAGATCCATGGAGTGTAATGTTTAAGAGCCTTTGAGTTAAGCCTCTCTCCCAGAAAATGCCAAGCCATGTTCTTCAGTGTCCAGACTGAAACTTTCCCCTTAAAGTCATTGATTTGAAAGCAGCCCTCCCTCCTTTTCCTCTTCCTCTTCAGAGACACAGAAAAAGCAGCTTAACAGTCTCTGGCTCACTGGAGGCTGCAGGGAATGTTGTTTACCTTGACTTTCCTCACCAACTTCCCCTCGGCCCAGCTAAACACTGCTGTCTGTTTGTGCTGTTTGCCTCCACGGTGGAGTCTAAAACATGGGAATGCTGGGATAGAGGGGGAGTTGATGGAGCCATAATGGCTGTCAGACCAAAACCTGAACTCCTGCAGGCAGACGTGGTCCAACAGAGCGCACTTAACACCATGACACCTCCATGTGCGATAAGGTGTGTGTGTGTACAAATGCAACAATATGTGCAGCCCTCCCAAAACTGCTCCTCCCCCCTCAGCCGGCGTGTTCCCCAGCTCCCTTCTTGGAGGTCAGGACTCACTGGAGCTCTCTGAAGTGCAAAAACCTCAAAAACTTCAGTTTTTTTTAAACCTGGGGCAAGTGTTCATTTTGCCACAGTCAGGCAATATCTAACAAGTGGCGTATTATATTCCTAGAGATCCCAGCTGGGAGGGAAAGAGCAAGGCAGCGAAGAGAGACACGCTTATCTTAGCCTAGCTGCGCGCTTCGGGAGACCTTATTTGGCGACGTCTGAATAACATGCTATGAGGTTGGCAAAAAGTCGCCTCTGGCACTTCTCAGGCATCCTCTCTTTTCACAAAAGAGACTTGTTTAGTGAGCTGCATGTTTTCTGGAGCCGGTGGATGTAAGTTTGCTCTTGGAGGTGTTTTGGATGCTATTTAAAAATCATATAAAACCCTAGGGCAAATGTTTCACATAGACTCCCCGACACTGGTGCATTGAGAGGAGCTGACGTCTTGGACCGCTGTACGCCTTTTTCCACAAAATGATGTGATTATAATCAGGAGGAAGGATATTATTTTCTCAAGTTTTTAACTGGACTTACACTGTGGGTTCACAGCCTTTTCATGCTCACACACACACACACACACACACACACACACACACACACAAGCTGGCCCACCTCATCTTTCATCTGTTTTCCTTTCACTGTTTATCTTTGCGCTGAAAATCCTGGGAATGTCTTCTCTCTGCTTCCTTGGCTGTTTGCTAACCACACAAATGTGCGGAGCTGCGTTTTTAGTTTGTATGTAACATGGAGAGGGGTCAGGGTCAGCCTCGGCTCTGCTCTGACATGAATTATGAACACAATGATAACTGAGAGGAAAACAGTCTCAGGTTTGCTCTATAAGCACTGATCAACCTGTTATCACTCTCAGCACGGAAGCTTGGTCAGTGGGCCTGCGTGTCTAACTATGAAGCTCCATGTACCCCTCTAGCGGCAGTTTTGCACGTGCAAGGCTGCCTCGAGATGCCGTAGTAATAGAATGGTGCAGGGATAATGTATTTTTGTAGGCCAACCAGGAAGTTAGCATTGCCCTGGGTTCCCTCGACAAAAATCATTTGCGATTTTTCCATTGGATTTTGGATTATTGCAGAAAATAAAGTGTCTGACAAACAAACATTTATGATACTTACACGTTTTGTTTTGTAAAATAATCTCCATAAATGAACACCACTTTTATGATTTTTAAAGCGCGAATGCAATCGGCAGAAGTAAGAAGCTAACGTTAGGCTATAAACTAACTCGACCACGGTCGCATGACTTCACGTCACCACCACTAAGCTAAAGGCGGACTTATGTTTGGCGTGATGTTTAATAGTCTCATTTAGCCTCTTGTGAGCGACCGCCTTTTTAAGACACGTACAAATTTCAAAATTCACAAGTGGGATATTTACTGAATGTGTTTGATCAGCTGGATAGAGATTTGGGAAAGTCTACACAGAAAATGTTATTGAAAATGATTTCACAAGTTGAGAGTGACATTTCATTTGTGTGAAAGCAACAAAGGAATCCCATCACTTCCTATGTTGATATAAGGAGCCAGTGCTGGACAGGATGGGAGAGTTTTGAATAAGAGGGAAACAAGGGGAGAGAAATTGAGAAAATGGAGGTTAGCCAGAAGCTTTTTTAGAATCCTTCTGATGCCTTGGACTAAATCTAAATCAGTGGCTGGATGTAGGTTTTAAAGGGGCTTAGTTCTTGGATCATTTCCTTTGACAGCGACAGTCTAGATATTGTCTTCTGTGTTGATCAGGATCAACAGGGATGTGGCATTGCTGCACTGAAACCAGGGAAACAATCCCGACGGTGTTCAAACACCATGTGTAAGCCTGCTGCAGCATGATCTTTGTTAAAGGAATCTTTTTCAAAATCTTTTTTCATTCAGTGGAGAACAAGGCCTTGATATATGGGGCTTAAAAGTGCCTCCAACGTCTCAACAGTGACTCTATCTATCAAAGCTTCATTATGTTTAGGAGCAGGGAGTCCTTAAGTGCTTAGTTGAGGGATGTAATGTTGCCGTTGGTTCATTATGGATGTAAACAAGACGATCCGAAATAATTGCAAGTGTGGCTTAGGAAACCTCAGTGGCACACCATTGTGATTTTACCAAGGAGCACACATTGAACAAATTTAGACTCATCCATTGCACCAGAGTATTTACGCTTACATTTACTTTCATTTTGATTCAGCCCCACAGCCGCCCACAAACATAATGTAGTGATTTTGCTGCAGATAAAAAAGGGGGAAAAACTCACCCTTCCAAAACACATGCCACTCAGTGGTATTACATACATCCAGTGTGTTCCTTTTTGCTCATGTCTGCACAATACGCAACTCTTTGAACGGACGAAAATCTCTTAAATGTTCAGTTTTATGTAACCCAAAAAAATAAACTTCCAAAGCCAGAGAATTCTGGAGAGCGCAAAACCTTGTTCTGCAATAAGATCTAACGAGATCCATTACACAAGCCACTAATAGTCGGATATAATCTGACCTTTGGAGCGGCGGAAAGGCTGTCAAGTGGTGTGGTTCATGCTCAGGTTTTTAATGTCGAGCCTGCCCTGCATGACTTTCATCTGAACTAACTTACAGAAGCATGTGTGCTCGCAGCTGTAACCCCTTTGCTGAGGCATGGTTTGGAAGGGTAAAATGGGACACACACAAGCTGAACCCACACATGCATACACACACATACACAACAGGACACGTGCAGCTTGAGACTGTCGCCGCACAGCCACTGTATGTCTTTGCAGGCAATGCTTGCGGTAGTGTGCAGTTACTTCTGCTGACATGGCAACATGTGGAGCAAGCTACCTATTCAGGCACTGTAATGTGGGATATAAGGTGTATTAGCACACTGTTGGAAAATAATCGGCCTCATGCAGCAACATTCTCTTAAATCTCTCTTATATTTTCTCTTAATTTTCTGTTAAGACAAAAATGAAGATAAGTCAATTCTAAATGCATCAAAAGTTTTAACCACCCAAATCTGCTCTTACCCAGGTGTGCTGAATGATTAATCCAACTTGATCATTAATTAGCATAGGCAGCGCCCCCTAAACAATATATAGGGAAAGTATTAGCATAGATAACGCCCCCTGTATATCAGGGAAGGTATTTGCATAGACAACACACACTAAACAATATACTGTATAAGGGAAGGTATTAGCATATGTAATGCCCCTTAAACACTATATAAGGACAGATATTACCATAGGTAACACCCCCTAAACACTATATAAGGGCAGGTATTAGCGTATAATTCCCCCTAAACACTATATAAGGGCAGGTATTAGCGTATAATTCCCCCTAAACACTATATAAGTGCAGGTATTAGCATGTAATGCCCCCTAAACACTATATAAGTGCAGGTATTAGCATATAATGCCCCCTAAACACTATAGAAGTGCAGGTATTAGCATATAATTCCCCCTAAACACTATATATGGACTGGTTTTGTGCCGTGTGCAAATACTCTGGGACCTGCCCAAGAATTGGAGCAATGCCACCAAAAAAAGGCTGTAAGAAGAAGAGGAACTTCAGCAGTAGTGAAATCGTACTTTACTGTTAAATAAACTTGAACAAAGGAAACATGATTTTCCAGAGCGTCAGTAAATCAAAAAGCATCGAAGAGCAGTATGTACACACAATATCATCCAAGGGTTTCAATGGACCAATAGGATTTCTTTAATTATCCAATCATAATTACTCTAAACATAATAATCTAAATTTGATTATATGATATTATTTATGTTCCTCAAATTTAAAACTTGTGTTTCCTTAAGTTGGACAAACAATTTGTGGACTGTGAAAACAGAAAATGTTCTCTTACATAAGAGAAGAGAAGAGAGCATTTTTGAATCCCAGAAATCAGTGGGTACTAACAAAATAAGAACAAATCGTGGATATGAACAAAAATAAGAGGAAATTTGTTCTTATATCGCTTCCTCCATGAGGCTCAATGCTTCTTTTGGAATCTGTTCCTGCTGCCAACTGTAACCTCTGTCTTTTGTACTCCCGCAGCCCCTCATCAACTTCATGGGCTCTGATGATGAGATGCTCCAGGAAGCTGCTGCTGGCTGTGTGCGCAACATCCGACTGCTGGCCCTGGCTAATAAGAAAGCCCTATTATTTTATTGACCCTTTTATTGAACTTCAGTGTTTATTTCAAATCAAATGTATGAGAAAAGTGTTCCACATATAAGTTTAACATGTGTTTTGAATATGTCTCAAAGGCTTAAAATAAAATGCTTTATCTTGATTGATGAGCGTGTATTTATTTGCGCTACCGCTTCCGTTTTACTGCTTAACTTTTACCCCGAGCTCCGCATTTACATCAACTACCTCATCAGGAGTTCATCCAAACATTTAAGGAAGCCGTCTTCTCGCTCTCTGACTGCAATGATAAAAAAAAAAAAAAAAAAGCTTCTTCTTCATGTTTGATCTCACGCCAAATACCCCATACGTTGTTCAGCGTGAAACACTCTCTGCAGTAACATTCCTTAAGTAATCCAGACGAGACCACAATATCTAAACAAGATCCACATCTGCTCGGGTTGCTCAACCTCCTCTTAAACAATCTGCACACTTCTGTACTTGCAATGAGACATTTAGACAAAACTTGCCGTTAGTTGTGCAGCACCAGCGTGGAATACAGGGAGCCTGCACAAATGTTCCGTATAAATACCCCACGATAATATGAACACATAAATCCAAGCACTGTTAGTGGATAAGAAATATCTATAACAATTAGGAATACAATAGTGTGTCTTGTCTCCACCACAGATATTAGGAATTTAAACAGTATTTTCCACATTACTCCCAATTTATTCCAGATTTAGTAGGGGGTGTTTATCATAAATAATAAAATATATTTTACAAACAAGCTCATTATTTTTGTCAGTAAAAACAAAAATGGTTTGCCAGTTGGGATCATCTCTGTACCAAAACACCTAGTCAGCACCAACTATAAAACAATCTAATGAAGGATTTTTGGGAAAATGTTGTTTTTCCCCCAAAGTGGTTATTATTATTATTATTATTTGCTGAATATCTTTTTAAAGGCTATTTTCTATACTTCAGACCGGCAATACATCATCCAGAGTAGTCTTACATGACCACGCCCTCTTTTGGGGCAAAACAATCCCTTGTCCCTCATAGACAGGAATGGAGTAAACAGAAGAAGTTGAAACATGTCTCCAAAGTTCTACTTTAAACAAACCGGTCATAGTAATAACGCTATGCTGAAGAGTTGCTGTGTAGTTGGTTGCACCAATAACAAATCCCAAAACGCTGATCTCTGATTTGTTCCCCTGCCATGTCCTAAAAAAGATATAACAGAGCGGTTTTATGGTCCAAGCTATAGACCAGACCAGCATGGCTTTATGGTTCCAAGCTATAGACCAGACCAGCATGGCGTCATCGCCGAGGCTGCGCTGTCAAGAAACTCGCTGTCACAGGAGAGAAAATTATGAAAAGCTGTTGTGTAGCGGGTTAACCGAGGCTTTCACACTGAGATTTGAGGCTCATACGATACGTGAATATTCACTGTCAGTGTGCTAAATGGCTAAAAGATGCTGGTGACAGTGACTATTACGGTAGCTAACGTTAGCTTGAGTGGGTGGCAACTGCAGTAATACAGTCATACATTAACGGTAAAGCAGCATCACACTGTCGTCTCCAACTAAATCTCAGCCTAAAGATCAAACAGTTGGCTATTAACAGGTTGGTTATTTACAGACAACACTTAGCCTGATTCAATCAAATATGTAGAGATGTCTGGATAAGCAATATCTGGCCACTGTGTTGGACGGGGGAAGACTGAAGGGACATGACAGCGATCAACCTTAGTTCAGGTTCAGGCAAGATTGCAAAAGAATTATTAGACATGTGTATAAAAGAAACGTTTGTATAACAAAAGATGAATGCATACGAATTTGTCAAAGTTACAATCCAAATATATGTCAAATTTCATTGAAGTCTATGGGATCTTCGGTTTTCTATCCCCCAAAAGGGGTCACGACCTTGACTTTTTGCGAAATACCCGTATGTGTATACGTATGGTATCTGACGTATACCGTACATATTTTGAAACTGCGACAGTGTGCGTGTGCACCTAATTGCAGCTGATCCGGTCTCGTCTGATTCTTTCGTCCTCTGTTCTTGTTTATTATAAACAGGCCATGTCAGGCTCGACAGCCTCTTGCACAGCAGGTTTCAGTAAAAGCCTGTTGGCCTCCACCACTGCCGCCCCCACCATGTCTGTCAGCCTCCCTGTCTCTCTGATCCCACTGTCCTGGTCCCAGTTAGCTGAGATGCTCAGCACTCAACCACAGAGGCTGCCACAAAATCTCATGGGACTTTCATCATTAATATCGGCCACGTGCTAAAATAGAAAATTAGCAAAACATTGAAAATATGTGGTTGAAAATCGTCATCACTCTTTGAAGTCTAAACACTAGCAGCTGTTAGCGGGGGTCAGTGGGAGAGCGCGGACGGAGGAGAGTAGATGAGTATGACTCTGAAGAAGCAACTTCCTCTAAAAGAAACTAAACTAGGAGCTGAAGGAAGCCGCCGTCTCCAAACCGCTCGGAGCAAATAAACTCACGATGATTAATGGCTCTTTAATTCCATGCAGCAAGCTTTATAACGTCTGTGACATGCCCGGTGTCAAATCTGATACTGTTTAAAGGGAAAAACATTTAGTCACTTCAACAAACAAAGAGGGAAACATTGTTTTCTTCTTGTGTGGCTGCTTCAAGTTTCCTTTTATCTGCTTTTAAAGCAGATTTTAAAGGAATAGTTCAACATTTTGGGGAATAGCTCCTCCACTTTCTTTTCAAAAGTGAGATGAGAAGATCGATATCAATTATGTACGTTAAGTGCGGAGATGGAGTGAATGTAGTTAGGCTGGCTTAGCATGAAGACTGAAAGCAGAGGGAAATAGCTTTGCTCTCTCCAAAGTGTCTCTAGCAACACCTCTAAAGCTAACAACTTTTTAAAAAAAAATTTTAATTACATTTTGTGGTTTTAGATGTTATTTAGTTTATAATTTCATATTGGAACTATTTCTTGACAAAAAACACTTTCTCCATCAACCAGTAGGCTACTTCTCTGCGCCTGGCTGTTGTTTGCCAAGAATTCATTTCGTAACGTTACTTGCCCTAAAACCACAACTTGTCTTGATTACATTTCTTTTTGTATATTTATGAAACAACCAAGACACAACATGCTAATTAAACTGCTTTAGAGCTTGGTGGGCGTAATTTCTCAGTGTGCACAGCCAGGCTAGCTGTTTACCCCTGCTTCCAGTCTGTATGCTAAGCTAGGCTAACCACATCCCGACTGCAGCTCATACTGAAAAGATAAATTTGCCACTCTTTGTGTTGATGTCCAATCAGTGTTGATGGCAAATGTAGTCGACTGAAGCAATAATTCCTCAGTGGGTGCAATATTGATCGAGAAAGCTGAGATCTCCTGCTGCTATCTGTTGAAGGCTACTGCATCCAGTGACATAGTTGGAGGCAAGGATGAATTACAAACTACTTCAGCTTCTCTCTGGGTAGCCCGAGTCAGCATGAGCACGCCATGCTCCAGATGCCGCTCAAAAACGGAACTTCCTAAACCAGTTCTAAGTTCCATTGTGTAAATAAAGTAAAAAAACAAAACAACAACAATGACAACAGAACTTCCTTCTCTTCACTTGTATTGCGAACTTGTTACGTTTCCAACAGTGAAAATGGCATCCCAAAATATGTGTGTGTAGAGGATGTTATGGACGAGGATTTTTACAGTGTGGCTAACTCAGATATTCAGCCGTATTCAGAGGGGAGGGCCGGCGGGGGACTTAGTGAGACTGCCAGGAGCAAATGCTGACTGGTTGTGCATTTGCTCCGATGCTAACAAAGATGGAATCATTTTGTCGGATGCTGTCGCCGACGACAACCCAGAGAGACCGAGCCATGTGTTGCGTTATGCCTGACAGTTTTCCTCCCCACTTGGACAGAGCAGAGGTCTTGCTGGAGACATTCAGGATCCCGAAGATAAACTGGAAAAGAAAACCAAGACCAGCAGGGCGATTTCGGGGCGATGTTTGTCATTGTAATAGGCCTTTTTCACTGCAGACATTTTGACATGTCACAGCAGAAAAAGCACAGGTGTAAATAATGAAATGAATGATGGCTGAATCCATTTAGCTGCTTTGATTTCAGGATCCAGGTATTGTGCATGCTAATTTACTGTCACTCTCACTGACACACTTGAATAGAACAGAGCCTCGTTAGTGTTATTAGTTACACCTGTACTTCCCCACTATGACAAGCCTGTTTGCTAATTGAATGGTCTGAGAGCCGCCAACGAACCGCTGCTCAGTGGGCCAGCGGGCCTGGCAGAGAGATACAGCGAGGGAAAACAGCAGCTGGCATATTTTCACGTCTTACTCTGTGAATTAAGGATTTATTTCAACAAAACCAGAGTTGCTGGTTGTTGGAACAGTGGAAAGACTAAGCAGGACGTGTTTGGTGAGTTTTATTTTTTTTTCTGTCCAGTTTGCATGAAGTGTGTTTTACAATGTGTTAACAAGTCTGCCTTAGTTCAGTGTAAGAAAGAAACTTGAATTCAGAGGATGTAAGGATGTATTTGTATGTTTAGGTGGATGAATATTTCTTTTATTGACAATTTTGTGAGTTTATTTCATTTAACGTAACGTAAACCTAATGTAGAGAACTAGTCACTCACACACAATGCATCCTGGTACATGTAGGCACGCACAGCCAGTGCACTCCGCACATGAGGGAAGTTTGCTTTCCTTTGGAAGTTTGGTTCTGAGAAGTGAAGCCAATACAGAAGTGCCTTAAACTTGCATTCTTTCTAATAGCCAGCAGGGGGCGACTCCTCTGGTTGCAAAAAGACGTTTGATTGTATAGAAGTCTATGATAAAATGACCCTACTTCTCTCTTGATTTATTACCTCAGTAAACATTGTAAACATGAGTTTATGGTCTCAATCGCTAGTTTCAAGTCTTCTTCGATACAGCATGATGTTCATTTAGTAAATGATGGTCCCATTTAGAGTCAAATAGACCATAAAGCAGGGGATGATTTAGGGTGTGGCTACATTGTGATTGACAGGTCGCTACCCCACATTGTCCTGTGTGGGAGTTGTTTTCGTCTTAGAATTTTAACCCTTCACAGTGTGTTTTCAATTCATGAACGTGAATTATAACCTTTTTGGTTACCTGAAAATGTCTTATTCAGCGTTCGGTTGTACATAGCTAAACTACATTTACCATCAGCACTGATTGGACATCCACAAAAAAAATGTCCCTTTAGCGCTCAAACATGAGATTAATATTGAATTTTTCATCTCTCTCTTGGAAAGAAAGTAAATAAATGTAATTCCCCAAATGTTGAAATATTCCTCTAACAAACCATGCATGTTGAAGAATTAATGAGATGTGTTTTAGTCGTTCTGGGTTACTGTTGGCTTTCTGCAGTAACCTGATTTCACAAATGTAATATAACCAAGAAACTTTTCCGTAGAACTCTGCACATTGGCTTCCTATCGTGTCTTCAGAACTCGATGAGAGTTGCAATATTTACAACATTTGTTGTAAAGAAACGGCGCTCCAATATCCTCTCTTAACCTGATGTTAAATCTTGCAGAGCGGAGAGGCTGAGAGGAAGTAGCAAGTTGGTTTCAGGAGCCCGACCCTCAGGCCCGTTGGTCATAAAGCCACAGTTGAGTGTATTAGCCGAGCCACAAACCCTCTCAGAGGAACAGAAACTGCCACTTTTTTTGGCTGGCTGTCCGACACGGGGACATTATTCACGAGAAATTAGAGGTTATGCCTCCACGCCTCGGTAAAGGGCAGCAATTACGTCCGGTTCTGGCCTTTCTGGTCACCATTCACGACCCGACGCTTCTCATCGCTTAACGGAAGGGATGGAAATAGTGGAAGGATATCCCTGATGTTGTTGCTCCTGTTTTGAGGAGAAGTGTGGCCACCCTGGCATCTGCCACACCCCTGTATCTCAACTGTTTGTCTCACCATTGGCCTGACCTTCATCCTTTCCAGACTCCAGCAGAGGTTTCCCAAAGGTCAGGGTGATGGATGCAACCACATTCGAGGACTTTATTACACATTACACATGACTTATGTGTGGAAATATCCTTTCTGCAGTCGTGAAAATTGTCCACAATTTGGGTGGACAGAGTAATAAATATATATCGCTTATTTTTGCAGCCAGGCAGTCGTACAGAGAGTGTTCTGTGTATTGTGATACTAGCTCAATTGTTTTTAAATGGAACAGCTCTTTTGAAGTTTTTTAAAGATCCCACATCTCCTCCGGCGTCCTGCAGCAATATTTTCATAAAAGAAACTAATGAACAGTAAAAGTTCTTTCCAAATATTAGAAGTGGCTTTCCGTCCCCTTCAGTGTCTAAGGACCGTTTTTTAATATAAAATCACAAACTGCTGCACAGCGGCGGCAGCAGCAGCATGGTTTGCCTGCGATGCTGCCATTAAAAACATGCGCGTACACAACGGCCTCTCAGAGCTCCGTCCAAACAGAGAGCAGTGCTCTCTGGTAGCCGAGGACGACGGGCTGAACACGGCTTCTGTTCTCAATCTGTAAATTAGCTTTTATATCATGACAGCATGCTCACACCACCGGGTCTGTTGGAGCGAGCCTCGCGTGTCAAGCTCACACGCTGTTTGCTGCCTCTCGGCATCTGTTTCCTACTTTAAGTCGCTCACAAGATCTCCCAATTTTATACTCCTCAGGAGGTTGAAGTGCTGTCCTGTGATCCCTGTGCATTTCTCAGTGCTTTTTGAAAAGGGCTCTCACTGAACTAATGAGTCCTGACGTTCCCTTCCATAAAGTGTAAATAACAAGCTGGTGTGACAATAAACAAACAGAGAAATGTGTGGGCAAATACCACAGAGTCTGGGTTGGATTTCAAGTTTGCTAGAGTTCAAAAAGGACTAAAAAATATTAATAATACTATCATTGGTCATGACAGCTGTGGCTTTTGGTCATTACAAGCATTAGGCTTGTAATTAACATACATTTTCTGAGTTCAATTCTGAGCATTACATGCTCAAAAAGATGATTTGCACACACAAAAATTATATTTTGTACAAAAACTATTATGCAAAGAATAAATTAATTTGAGCAAACAAAAATCCCTTCTGTTCTCATTTATGTGTTTGCTGTCGCTGTGCATAAGCACATAGTAATAACTTCTCTCAGTCACTGTGAGCAAGTGTCCAAAGGTTTCAAAGCGCTCAATGTAGGGAATTAGAGAGAGAGAGAGCAAATGAGTAAAACTGAGTTGGAGGGTTTATTATGGGTGTGCTTTTGTGAGTAATAGCAAATTCAAAAAATAAATATATTGAGCACGGAGTAGATTTTTGTAGAAATTAAATTATTTTTTGTGTGATAATCATTTCTATACTAAATATATGTGCTAGAAAAAAAAAATCTCAAAATGTCCGATCGCATGCTCGCAGATACAAGCCGCACTTCGCCACACTTCGCCGCAGCTTTGGTGTGAATTTGGTGTTAGGTTTAGGAAAAAAACATCATTTGGCTAAAAATTACTATGTTTGTGAAGTGAAACTTAACGTTGTGAACACAAAGACAAACACACCTGAACAGTGGTTTGCTGGATGAAAGCCCTGCGTTTGTTGGGCCCATGCACCACCCCTCCCTTCTGCCCTATATGTGTTTTTTCGCTCTTTAACCTACGTCACCACACTCCCAAACCACTTTCTCTGAGCGTTTAATATTGACGCAGATGGGTTTACATCTATAGTTACTTGAAAGCCTGGTGCGTCTCACATAGATGCTAAAGGGTGCCTTGTGCGTTGGTATCACACGCCGAGGGGCGTGACAAAGCCTTGGTCTTTCATGCCCTGGGAATGAGAACAGGCTAGTTTACAAAGCAGCCCCACGAGTAGTCACTACGTCACCAAGCCTCTCAAACCACATATTTTGCAAAGACGCAGGGATAAAGTTCGCCACTTTCTGGATTGAAAAGGCCTTAAGGACTGTGAGTTTTGCAGCACATCTAACAGTGCAACTATTTCTTTCTTATCAAAAGCCATTTTTCTCCCATGAATACGAGAGGCAGAGCAGATTGGAGGAGGCTTCGTGCCGGACTTCTGTTAGATTAGTCATCCTGGCTCATCCTGAACTGTTACGCCACTCAACATCTAAAAGCATTTCTAATCAAACAGTCTTTACTCACCGGATCTGATGTCTCTCTGTTGTAGTCAGTGCAAGGTGGAAGGAGGGGGGGGCTGGAGTTTAGGATATGCTTGTCAACCACATTAACAGATCATAGCTTTTTGTTCAGTACATGACCTTGAAATTGAGGAAATTGTGAAATCTTAGACACCAGTGCTGATTTGATGAAACTTGGAAGGTATGCCTCTAGCTTTAATAAAATCACACTGATTGGTCTCAAAAGGTAACTGCATCTTTTTTTTTTAAGGAACAACATGTTTGCAGTTATTTTTTTGTACGCTGATTTACTGTCTATCTCACTATGCAACTTTCTTCGTAACGTGACACGTGATGATGTTCAGAGTACTTTTCAGCTTTGTGTTCACAGAAGTTTTTGCATGACCTGCAGCCCTTCTGGACCTTTTTCCTTCTCGCAGTAACATCAAACTAGAAAGGAGAGGACACCGATAGCCAACAGGCAGTTATATTCATCTGCAGACAAAAGGATAATGTCTAGTAAAGATGCTCAAAAAATGCCAAGTTCCTCACACAGCAGACAGTGATGAGTTGGCACGCGCTCCCAGCTGCGCAGCTGTGAGCCATAAGCCCGGCCAGGTTTCCCCTTGCTGGATCATGAACCAACCTGAGAGCTCCGTGTGGCACCCCACCAAAAATTATATTATCCCAGAGTTTTCATCACAGTCTTTTCATCAAGCTATCACAACGCTGGACCTGAGGGGAAGACATGCAACAGAGGGGGAATAGCACCAAATCAACAAATCATCAGCAAGGCATTAAAGAACATCCTATTTAAATCTGTAACTGATTGCGCGCTTTGAGACATGAGCGCAAAGTACAAAAACTGTGGTAGACGCTGCCGGCTTGAGTTTCTTCGCAGAATTAAGAGTAGTATTTGTAAAAGTGGTCAATTAGGCAAATGTTCAAAAAGGGGTTCCACCCTAACCCCAGCCTCGTAAACCACAACACACATCACAATGGTTTTAAGACCAAAATTAAGACTTTTATTTTCATAAATAACTATTTGTTATGATATAAATAAACACATGGTCCCTGATTTTGTTGGCTTTAAAGTGTTTAGTCAGTTTCACTACGACAGTTACAGGGGTGAAAAGTGCATTTGCTCATTTGTTACCTTAAAGCTGCAGTGCGTAGAAATGGAGCAAATATGATTAAAAAATATTTATTTTTATAAAACGGTGACTATATCCTGACTGTAGTGCATGAGACAGGTAATCTGAAACACATCATGTGCCTCTGTGTCCTCCGGTGTCCTCCGGTTCTCCTAATGGCATCTGCCAGATTTCACAGCCTGGAGGAAAACAACTAATCAGAGCCAAGCTGGAGCCTTGCCGTCTCTGAGCAGCTGTCAATCACTCGCGAACTCCGATCAAAAGGTCAAACTAGGCAGCGCTGATCAAATATGAATTAATATTCTGTTACTGTAATGTCTATTTCTCTCCTCAAATGCTTTCAGAAACATGATTTAGTGAACTGATTAGCTGTAAAATAAGAAAATTTGTGACCCGGCCGCCTTGTTGAGATCAGTTGAGGAAATACCAAGCACCGCCCACCAGCCGGAGCAAACTTTCTCATTTTACAGTTAAACAGTACACTACAAGATGTTTCTGTAAACATTTGAGGAGAGAAATAGGCATTAACGTAACAGAATAGTGATTCATATTTGATCAGCGCTGCCTAATTCGACCGTTGATCGGCGTTTGCGAGTGATTGACAGCTGCCTCTGTTGAATGATCAGCCAATAGGAACACTCTCTCTCTGAAATGACCTGTGATTGGCCAAAGTCTCCCGTCACAGGCTAGATTTTTTAAAGCCTGAAAACAAAGCCATGAGGAGGTGCAGAAGTCTCTCAAAACACTTGAATTACAATATGCTGAAAGGTTATAACGGAATTTTTGCCCAATGATGCCAAAAATATTCGGCCTACTGCCGCTTTAACTCCAAATATTTTTTTTAAAAGTCCTGCTCTAACTCTGACATTAATAAATGTCCTTTCCCTCTGCGCGATGCATAAATAACACCCTGTTCCAGTCTAGCTCACTGCTGTCTGTCAGTTTGCCCAAGAACTTCCCAAATACTTCAGAGCTTTGCAACTGTCTGCTCACAAAGAAAAATAACTGGACCCTCAACAACCAAAGATAGCACGACCAGAACTATAGAGGCGACAACACTCGAATAACTGGAACATTTCGCTGATGTTTTCACACTGGCATTACAAATGACAAAGTCAAATATGCCTCCTTTGTTATTCTAGCATGAGTGAGTAGTTCTGGCGAGGCTTTAGGCGCACAAGAATCACGCTTTGTCTGACTTAATTCAACTTGGATCACCAGCGCAAGAAAATCAGAGGGTCCGGTTCACAATGAAAGCATGTTCTCTGACAGATGTATCCATCACCTCCATGTACACTGGATACTGAGCTGGCATCTCCTCCCTGTGAAGTTGCCTATGTAGTAGCCATTTGTGTATTCTTGGAAAGCCATATTTAGAGAGACAACAGAGGATGGGAGGGTTAGAAGAGTACTGGGTGTTCCAAGTTGCAATTATTCCCCACTGTAATTTCAAGGAGCAATTCCAGTGACTTCTAATGGCGCTCAGTTTGGACTCTCGATTGCTTTCAGTAGACACGGACAGACAGCACACGTCTCAACATGGCTGATTAGTGTCCCAAATGTTTAAACCCCCCACCCCCTGAAAACAGTAATTGGGTCATTTTAAACAACCTGCAAATTTTCTCCTCAGTCACATTTTCCACCAAAGCTGGCAAACTATTGAACAAATATGTCTGTGGCTTTACAAGTAGTCCGCGCGCTACAGTATGTAATTCCAACTTGGTTTACACGGTGGAATTAAGTCCAAGTCTGGAGTGAAAACATCATCTTAAATGAGGGGCAGATTACGGGTGCAGAGACTGGGGTCTTAAAAAATAATTTGGATTGTAATGGCGTAAGGTGTTGACATTTGAGCTAACATTGATTTCACGTAATGGCCACGTTTCATAGCCAGATCCTTTAATACACATTGAATGATGAAGTACCCCGAGGCAAAAACAGGGTGTTGCCTGCTGGATCCACGATGTATAATGAATGTCTGCTTTTCGATTTTACATTCAGTGCCTCAAAAAAAGACACACAAGTGTTCCATTTGAGGCTGTTGATCTTCTGCTCCCTCTTAACTACAATATTTTATTTATTAAAAAGCAGAAACATTTGATTTGCTCCCTAAGTGGTGTGTTTTCCGTAAAGGGATCAGAGTTAAATTGGAAGTTTAAGGAGAAAACAAATGTTATGAGTGTACAAAGAAATAAAACGTTCACTACCACCGCCCCTCTGGCAGTCCAGACCAAACCCACATACAAATGAACTCCAGTAGATGTGATATAAAACAATACAAGACGGAGTGGCATATGTAGGCTATATAAAACATGCACCGAGATTAGACGCAAGAACAGAGCTACATGTTCCCAAAAATACACTGACGTTCAACATTTAAATGAAATGGTCTTGGATGGAGGAGGTAGGAGGGACGTTAAACTGAGGTTTCTTTCCCGGCATTGTGTGAAAACAAAGCTCCAGATGTTGGGATACAGAGCAAACGATACGTAATATAAATCAGTATATGGATATATTGGAAAATAGGCCTTTATTAAAGGGATACTCCAATAAAAACACAAATACAAAGATTGGGAAATAGCAAATGACAGATTGAAAAAAACAAAAAGGTCAAAATGAAATCAGCAGACGTCAAGATAGTCTGACTTGATGGCCCGGTCACACCAGCATTTGGTGAAATTTCGCATCAAAATCAGTTCATTTCAATTGATCTTTCAGAGTAACAAAGAAAGCAGATGCCAGTGTAATTCATGAACTCCAGTCTGAGATGAAACAGATCTGTGTAGGGAACGCCTTCAGTGTCCCCGCCACCATCCCCTACGAAGCAGGACATAATGATTGATAATGTCATGCTCCTACCTGTTGAATCGATTTGTACGCCCACACTATAGACAACAGACAGTAGTCTGAAACAGACATGTAGTGAGCCAAAGCAGAGGCTTTGGAGGTGGATTAAGATTAAAGACATGTTTGTGTTAAATCCTTATATTCCCATCCCTAGAGTAGGTCGTAGATAATCGTGACAAGGTCGCAGAGGTAACAGAAGTTCACTTCAGGCGAGGAGGAAAACGTACATATTGTGTAGAACCTGAGCAAATAAACGCTTCCCCGACCTTAATTAAAGTGATTGCATGACTAGATCATTCACAGCATGTTTGCACAAGCTGTTAGTAAAAGTGAACTTCCCCTGTTAAATGAAAATAAGCACAAATAAACAATAATTACACGGATACCTAGCCCTTCATATGGCTTGCTGCTTAGTCACGTCCTTGGAATCACTACCTTGGATAAACCCCAGAGGAACACACAGCTGAGGACCTCAGAGGCTATGACTCATGGGCCCATAATGTGACAGGTTTTATAATGGAAGTCAATGAGAGGGTGCATCAGCAGTAATCAGCAGTGGCATGGCTATACACAGTAAGAATCTTTCATTTTCTCAATGTTACTAAAAGCAGCTTGGATTGTGTTTTGGTTTGAATCTGATGGAATAATTATCGTTGCAGCACTGACACTGACTTCAGCTTCGGGAAGCTTGAAGATGAAGATGCTTTATAAAATAGAAGATGGGCAGCTTCATTCAGGTATGGAACACAAAGAAAGTTACTCCTAAGACGTTCTAAAAACCACTGTGGTGAGAACAAGACTAAAACATTTGAGACGTGACCGTTTAGGACCAAATGATCTTGCTGTGAAAGAACATGATATAGTCTTTACAAGCATCCAAAACAGGTTTACTGCACTGTAAAGAATGTCTGCAGCAGACAGTTGATAACAGGTTTACCTCAGCCTCCAAGCACAGTGCAGGGGCTGTAAAAAATGTCACTTCCAGAAGTGAATTTACCAAGTGGGCAAGGTTTGGGGCGGCCCCAAAAGCTAAGTTCACTACATGTAAATGCGTTATTGAGTAATTACAATTTTGTTAGGAAATCTGCACCACTAAAGCATTATTTCAACTAAGGCAGGTTCTGCATTATTACAAACAAACACAAATTAAAGGTACAGTGTGTAGGATTTGGCTGCATCTAGTGGTGTGGTTGCAGATTGCAACCAACTGAGTACCCCTCCGCTCACTCGGAACTACGGTGGCCTTCAAGGTAACGTCACAACGCGAAAGTCTCTTTCTGGAGCCAGTGTTGGGTTTGTCCGTTCTGGGCTACTGTAGCAACACGGAGGAGCAACATGGCGGACTTCGTGAAGAGGACCCGCTCCCTATGTAGTTATAAAGGGCTCATTCTAAGCTTGCAAAACAATGTTGGCCACGGTCAGAGGACGCGAGGGAGACCGTAGCTTTGGTCTCCAGAGCTGGAGTCTCTGCTCTGCTCCTCTGCCTGCTTGCCTTCTCTCAGCTCGCTCAACCTCACGTTCATGCACGCACACTACACACTGCAGGAGACTTCGTAGCTCTGAGAATATCTAATGAATGTACAGTGGATGTTCCCGTGTCTTGTGAAGTGACCCGGCTCCGCAGCGAGAAACGTTATCGTCTCCGACCGGGTGCCAGTGTCTCCCTCCGACAGCGCTCGGAGACGATAACGTTTCTCGTTTCTGGCTTTTCCTGCTTCAGCCTCCGGGGCTGAAGCAGGAAAAGCCAACACTAGGATCAGCAGTGATTCATGGAGAGACCTTCGTCTGCTCAGCTAACATTACTGCCAAGCAGGTGAAATATAGAGTGATATTGTGGTTTTAGCTGACGTGTGTCGCCTCACTGTTTTGAGCGATGCTCGTTCATGTCTATTTAGAGCGAGCACAAGCGCGAGCAAAAGGACGCTGACTTTCGTTGAATTAACGGTCACAGGTGTCGCTGTTAACAAGCATTTCTGATTCTTACAAACAGTCCCTTTAAACCTTTGTAAAAGGTGTCTTTATTATATAAAGTGGTTGCAAGACTGATAACAACAAAGAAACATAATAAATTCCAGATAAACCCCTGAAGGCATCATTAGCTCTGTGAGGAGAAGGAGATGTTTTTCCATGTCTGGACACATTTGTTTCAAGAAAAAGTAACATCTTCAGCCTCCACCATGGACTCACTGATTCAGACAGCCTACTTTCTGCAGGTCTCTCTCTCTCTCTCTCTCTCTGTCTCTCTCTCTCCTCCTCTCTGCTGGCCGCGGCCCCAGAACCGGCCTAAAGCATCCACAGTATGTTCGCAGGCTCGGGCCTCGTACTAGGAAACATGAGCAGGGTGACATATTCAGAGTCCCGGGCGCTGAGGAGCAGGCCGAGGGATAAAAAGCGGAGGAGGAGACGGAGGTCCGTGTGGTTTGAGCTCAGGATCTCAGGACGGGAACATGTGAGCAGGGAATGGGAGACTGGAAACAGGATTATTGTTCTACACAGCAGAAGAGAGACGCAGGAAGGGAAACAGGTAAAACTGACTGAGACACACTGAAAGGTTGTTTTATAGGAGCTTTGACATGGTAGTCAGGGTTATTAAGGGCTGGAATCAGGGATATAGTGAAGGATAAACCACTTTACCCAACTTTGAATGGGCAGTATGAGTTCACACTGCTCTTTTATTCTGAAATTAGTTTTATAGATATAATATATAATATGGATTTAAATTCACTGCAAGTATGATGTTTTTGTTTATTTCACCACTACATGGTCCTGTAAGGCTACATATGTGGCAGCAGGGTGCTGATGGTGCGTCTTTTCAATAAACCTCTGCAGAGACATTTCAGTATGACTTTACATTATTCTGAAATTAATTTTTATAAACGACTAAATATAATATATAATATGGATTTTAAATCCCCTGCAAGTATGACACAGGGTGTCTCTGTTCCTCAATAAGGCATTTATAGTGATATCATGATATTTTGTGGTGTTTTATTATCTTGTATATTGTTGTCTTATAAGAAGAGCTGTAAGTGGCTTTACTTTAACTACACTGAGTTTCTGATTTGGGAGTTTAGAATATATTTATTTCTAATCTCTCATTTTCTATTCCTGCTGTGATGCTTTTTATATAGCTTCCTCTGGACTT